>NC_034409.1:5163671-5463671 GCF_002078875.1 Numida meleagris
GAAAAGGAAAAGGAAAAGGAAAAGGAAAAGGAAAAGGAAAAGGAAAAGGAAAAGGAAAAGGAAAAGGAAAAGGAAAAGGAAAAGGAAAAGGAGGGAATCTTGTTAGAGGAAGAGTGGCATGAATCCTAAAAGGGTTTGAGTTAAGACACACAACATGTCAGTGAATACTGAAGACTGATCTAATTTCCCCAGATCCACCTGATGTATCTCGTGACCACTATAAAAGACAACTGTCACATGAATAAACTTACAAAGAAACTGTGTGAAAAACTCAAGAATATTCTTATTAAAACTAACTTCTTGTTAGCATGAAGAGTGTGAGCAACCTGACTGAGATTCCTTTCACTCTTCTACCTGAAAACCTCTTTTCTTGTTAATTAATCTATTTGCTGTCTCATCATAGCTGGAAGCTTTAATTCACTGTTCTTATTAATTGTCACATTAAGCACTACAGCCACAATACAGAATAGAAGGGAACTGTGAAGAGACAACACCAGAGGGTAGGGAGAAATTTTAAACAGAAAATGCTTGGCAGAGAACTGAACTTAAGGAGCAGAAATGAGCATTCATGGTAAGAAGAAATATACTACTCTCTTGGAAACAACCACTTCCATCCTCATCAGAGCTATGATGTTGTCCAAATAGTGACTGGGCTCTTTCCTAAGGTTCTTTCAACACTTTGATGTATGTGAGGCACGGTTTTAGTAAACCTGACTGGATAAATCAAAAGTTGATTTTTCCTTCTCTCTAAAAGTAAAATTAAAATAGCCTGTTGCTGCAGTATGCTTTGTCTTCAGTATCCACCTTTATATCTTCATATTGGTTTCTGTTTTTTTCCGAGAGCAATTCAGAGGCACTTGTCCAGTGTTCCAAATCACTGCACAGCTAGGACATGTAGCACCACAGAAAATTCACAGTGGATGGGAAAGGGTCAACCATGAGCTTCTGCCCAGGACCCACATAGTTACTGAATATGACTTTATAATCACACAAAGATCAGGTTCATGTTTAATTAATTAGGGTACACCTCTTGCACAGGCATTTGGGTAGTGTTCCCTGAGGGATAACAAAATACTTACACAGTGGTTAAATGAGTTAGCCAGCACAGGAAGAAGTCCTTGGGTCACTTTCTTGTCCATCTCTTAGATTCTTTCCTCACAGTCACTACCAAACGTTGGTAAGCCCAGAGGTTCCTATGTTCTCCATGGTAGTTGTTCATGGAACAGAACAACAGTGCAGAAGACCTTTACTCCCCCAGTCAAACTGCTTCACCTCTCTCCCAGAGTCCTTCTACCTCAAATTCCCCAAAACTTCCCTGCAAGAGCTTGTTCTTTACTCCATTTTCTGATGGGCAGAGTTCACGTAATTAGGTGTAGAGAACTGGAGTCATCAGCTTCTGAGTTAGTCATCCTGGGATCTCTTCATGATCAGTGGAGACATACAGACTGCTCTTAGAACACAATTCATGGGGAGTTTACTCCATATGAATGGAGATGAAGGGAACTGTACCCTGAAATTAATAGGTTTTACTTAGGATAGTCAAAGTTTCATTTTGGTGAAAGACATCCTGGGAGGTTTTCATTACTCCTTATTTCTTATTCCTCTTTATTATTCCTTATTCCATTTTATAGATCCTACTTTGATTATACTCATTGATCAAATTACAAGGAATACCATTATTCCCATATGCAACCTGTGTTCAAGAAGCTGGGCATTAACTCACAAGCAAATATAAATTTACTTGCAAATTAAATTGTAGCATATAATAAAAGCGTTCCACTGAAGAGAAATAATACTTAAAGCTTTTCTAAATGGTAAATATACCTCCTAAGCAGACTCACTGCTGTAAAACGAGATGGAATTTTTTCCTCTTGTAGAAGAGGTGGCCTTTCCTGTTAGCAATTTTCTTAGAGTTTCTAGTATGGTCATGACAATGTTATTCCTTTCTTCCAAATTGTCTTCTTCAGGTACTCAAGTTGTTTTGATCCGAACTTATTGTTCATTGGAACTATGGATTTAATGGCTCAAAAATCTTTTAGCAGTGACTTGGCAAAGGTTATGAAGTGACTCAGTAGCAAAGCAGGAACAAGCACTCAAGCAGACCTGGTTCAAGGTCTTTCTCTAAGGCTCTCTGCCTGGCTTTAAGTACTTACCTGACCATCATCACTCAATCTTTCTTAACAAGAGTATTTTTCATTACTATTATTTTAGAAGTGCTTTGTAATAACTCAGAAGTACTGGGGAAAAAACTGAAAAGCTTCTTTTTTTTTTTTTTTTCTAACTCAAAATATATGTTTCCTTCCACTGTGTACAATCTGTTTCTGTGGCAGTGGCTTGGGTTTCCTAGGAAACGGCTGCAGGTCAGACCTTGATTGGTTGTGTTGTCAGCTTGATTGCAGTGTTTCAGGTGGTGGGCCTTGTAAGTGCAGCTCTGAAGCAAGTAAATAGGGGGCTATCCAAGTGCTTTACATTAGTGGTCTGAAAGAAACCACACAGATGGCATTTTGGGGGAGTATGTGACACAGGGGGCACCTCTTTGAAGAGAATAGGAGCCTGTGTGGGATTAGAAAAGAGGCAAATCAGAGATGGGGGCAGGAAGGGTGGGATGGAGGGCTTTGGAGGCCAGAAGATTGGCTGCAGCAAAAACTGACATAGCCTCAGCTCTCACTGAAGAAGGAGCTGAAACTGTGGTGCTGTGGTGGCCTGGGACCCACTGATGCTTCTGTCCCTCAGAAGCTGAAACCTGAGCACTTCTTTTCATCTTCGACTTTACTGATTGCATTGCATGTTCTCTGAGACAAATGTCTACTGAGAGAGGGAAAAAAAAAGATGTTTTCTACTGCAGCGTTTAGGTGCCACTAAATTAAAAAACAGAGGTATCAAGGAGAATAGCATCTTTGTATCCTGCATTCCTTGGAGAGGAAGAAAGGATTGCCTAAAAGAGATATCTCTGATGCTGCTTTGCTTGTGAATCAGAATAGTAAAAGCACATGGGAAGAGCACTCGCATTGGGAAGAAAACAGCAGAAATGGGAACAGTTCAGGAGAGTTCCCTGAGCTTCAGTTTATTTCCTTTTTCACCCATCTTTGTACAGACACTTGAGAGTTTTCTGTGCTGACACGTGAACACAATCACTTAAGCTTTCTTCTGGTTAAACCCCATATAACTTTTGTAAAACATAATTACAGAAATACAGAATATTCCTTTCCCTTCTCTTCCCTTCGTCTCCTTCCTCTTCCCTCAGAAAGTAGTTTAATTTTGATCTTCAGCAGAAAA
This sequence comes from Numida meleagris, assembly GCF_002078875.1. Lineage (NCBI taxonomy): Eukaryota > Metazoa > Chordata > Aves > Galliformes > Numididae > Numida > Numida meleagris. Next base: position 5,166,948 of record NC_034409.1, read on the forward strand.
ATACCAATGTGTACTTCTAAGTCAGTCTGACAAATAAACTTCCACATACTGATTAGATCATGTTCCGACTCATTAATGTACTTTATAAATACTGATGTACTTGATAAATTATTTGGTGAGTAGACGTACCCGATGCCAATGAATCTATGGATTAAAAAATAAAAAGGTGTTACTTCCTTTCAGTGTGTGCAGTAGCATTTATTTTCTCCCTGACTCACAAGTACATCACTTTCTGTTATTTAAATAAAAAGTACTTAATAGAATTAATCTGAATTCAGGTCTAAGAGCACTCACTATTTCTGTAGTTAATCTTGGGAAGCTGGTGGCAAAAAGCATATATCAAGACAAATTTGTGGCGGATGCTGCAGGCACCACCCATGGTTAGAATCACAGTATGCAGTTTAACAGCTTGGCTGAGTGTCAGCTGAGTACCAGGGGCTGTAAGCATGTTTCAGCCTATGGAATATGCAAGTTAGTGTAACTCTGTACAGTTTGCTACGAAATAGGTTGGAGACAAAAAATAAATCCTTTTTTTTTCCATGTTTGTTGCAGGTCTGCAAAGATCGTCTCAATTCATCTGACATACTGTAACCTGCTAAATTATGTTTAACAGACACAGCCCATGGTGAAGGGTGTGTTACAGCCCAGATAGATCAAACCCACCATGAAGTTTCACAAGTTAAATGGAGAAGGGAGAAAGGGAGACAAAAGACAAGGAGACGAGGGGATACTTCTGCTGTCACGTGGAAAAGAAGCAGCAAGTGAGAATACGGAGAAAAACCTGACTTCTTCTGTAGTGCCTTCCATAGTTGACAGTGATGCTCTCCTTTAATAGTGAAACACTTTTTCACACAGATGTGCAGCTCTCATGTAGAGAGAATCCTCCACACTACCTCACCTTCCATTTCCGGGCTTTACACAGGCAACATTGAGTTACCGTCCTCTTGTTGCATTGCTCTATTTTGTGTAGTTAAGGAACTATCTGCATTACGGTAAACAACGTATAAAAAATGGAATTAAGAAGGGAACTGAATGAATCAGACAGAGTCATAAGTAAACAATCAAGGAAATTTTCAACAGAAAAATGCATAACTATAACTATGTAAGTAGCACAAATTGATGTTACTTCTTTTTTTTTAATTAAAAATGTCCCAATCCTCAGCAAGGACAAATTAAATGGCACAGAAATGATTCTTTTTCCCCAGTAATATCTTATACTTATACCAGACGATCCTTCTGCTAGCATCCTTTATATGGTACATAGAGGGAGCTGTTGGCATAGTTTTATTACACCAATCAGAGTGAAAATTTTCCATTGCTACCAAACCCTTTATAGGAATTCATTATTACTTGAACTGGAAAAATCATACCTTCATTAATATACAAATAAAAAAATCTCATGAGTTTTAGGCACATAAAGTAGATATGAACTATAATGCAGTATTCTGCATTTTGTGGGACATTACATTCATTAGTATATATACATTCTCTCCAATACTCAAAAGTTTTTTGCTGTTCAACAACATAAAATTAGAAATATTATCTTTACAGTGTATGAAGTTTATAAAACATACCAGATACACAAGACAACTGCATATATTCTGATGTGTGCGTATGCAGTTCTTCTCCATTCTTGCTACTATCCCAGGACAGACTGAAGCCCTCATCTAGGAGCTGGGATTTGTGTCCTCAGCTCAGTACAGAGAGAATATTATTATGAGCTGTCACTCTGCTGACCTTCAGGTATTTTGTTCAGGCTGCTGCGGAGACAAGGATAAGATCAGTATTTTAAGGCCTTTATCTCTAGGAAATGTTTAGATGTTGTTAGTTGCCACTGTAAAGGTAGGGGTGCTCTTTTAGTCTACAGTTCTCCATCTCGTAAACTGGGAGAGTTTGCCCTCAGGATTAGCATAAACACACAAGAACTGCAAAAAAGCAGATTGCAGAAATACAGCAGTTACAGAATCTGTCTTTAAAACGAGATAAGAAAGGATCAATTAGGGCAAGTATATTTTTTAATAATGAGGAATAAAAATGAACGTAACTTTTTTTTACTAAACTTACAGAATACTTCATTAACTTTTCTGCTCATCATCTTCCATTGCTAAGATCCTCCAGGTTTCCAAATTCCATGTGGTACTTGTAGCACTGACATCTTCAAGTCATGACTATTCTCTCCACAGTTTTATCTCAGAAATCCCTAAACAGGAAGTTCTGGAAATGATGAAAGATGAATTAATTCTCATCAAACATCTGGCAAAGCTGTTCAGGTTCACAACTTCAAAAATACAAATGAATCCTGGCAGTTTAAGCCAGATCAACATTGAGACTCTATATCAAGAGCTGGACATCAGAAAGAAGTAACATTAACATTTTATGAGATCGTCCTAGACTTCATGAGCATGTTAAGTATGTAATATGTTTTGCACATTACATACATTAGAAATGCTGCATGATAACAACGTGGTTTAATTTCACAGCACACAGATGTTAAAATGTATTCATTTTTCATCTGCCTAGTAAGTGGACTGGGGACTGAACAAAAAGGACATTATTTACAGTGCCCAGTCTTTGGCCTCTTCATTTTCAGAATCACAGAATTGCAGGGTTGAAAGGGACCTCAAGAGACCACTGAGTCCAACCCCCCTACAATAGGTCACACAGGGAGGAGTCCAGACGTGTCTTGAATAGTGCCAGAGAAGGAGACTCCACAACCACTCTGGGCAATCTGTGCTCTGTCATCCTTACCATAAAGAAGTTCTTCTGCATGTTAGAACTTGTAGAACTTCAGGTTCTAGACCATTCTGTTGCTACACACCACTAAGAAGAGCCTGGCCTCATGCATTTGCCTCCCACCTCCCTTTAGATATTTATAAACTTTTATCAGATCTCCCCTCTGTCTTCTTTCCCCCAGGCTGAACAGACCCAGGTTACTGAGCCTTTCCTCATATGAGAGATGCTCCAGGCCCTTTATCATCTTTGTGAGATCACATCAGTGAGAGTTTTACTACCTTCAGAGTGAGCAACAAGGAACCTTTCATTTCAGGTCACACAAAAATAACATTTTATTTATTGTTCAGTGCTGTGCATAGAAGGTACAGTAGACACCATGATGTCTGAAGTAAAAAAGACAATTGTATGACTGGTCTGGATCACAAGTTTTGTATCCATCTGGTACCTGGAATAAACCAAATTCACCTTTCTTACCTGATATCTCAATTCGGCGCAACACTCAAACATAAGTTAACTTCAATGCATGAACATTTCCAGTGATCAAGAAAAAAAAGAGCTATTTGTAAATTTAAAGATGGCTTAACACTTTTTGAATAGGGATTAAAACATTTGCTTACACTTCTGCTTTAGCAAGTGCAAGTATTTAAATAACCCATTTATTTATTCAGCAATTTGATTTTAACTTAAGTGCTTTAAAAACACCCAAATGTGTTTTTTTGTTTGTTTTGTTTTGTATACATAAATATATATTATTTGGAATGGATTTAAAATATTTAAAACTACGTTTCCTCTAGAACATTTTTGAAAGAGAAAAGGGAATATTTAGTTAAGGATAAATGTACTTAAAAATAAAAATCACAATTTTTGTATTTGGAAGAAAATTAAAAGCTAATCTTAACTGTAGCACCATTGCTTTGGTTCATGACACTAACAGCTGCTGAAATTTTAGTACTGAGGCAAAGAAATTTTTGTTTTGTGGAAAACGTATACTAAATTGTTCCTAAGCATCACAGAAGATCTTTCTGTTGGGTTTCTTTATGTTCTGCCAGAAAACGTGTATAGTCACAATGCACTTATTTTTCACTGAACTGTGTTCTCCATAGCAACAAATCACAAAATTGTATAAGTACTTAGTATGGGAAAAGTAAAGATACCCAAACAACCCATACAAATCCTTAGTTGCCCATAAAAAGATAGTGTGATAAGTCTGAAACCCAAGGTGTTTCAAAGAATTTATGATCAGCCTGCTTCTTCCTCGGTCAAGACTGGCATAGCTGATGATTAATAATAAACATCATAGAATTATCTAAGAGAATGAGGATGAATGGATTTGTCTTACCCATGGACAGGAGATAACAGTAACTGGAAGGCCAATTGACAGGGCTCAGAACACAGGTAACTGGTAGGTAGTGTCAGAGACTTTTTTTTCTTCCCATAGGTTTTGTTAAAAAAAGGGAAATAAAACACTGATGGTGCTTTGTTAAGTCTTATGACACTTTTCCCATGACCCCACTCTATCATAGTTTCTAGTTAATTTAATCGTAAATACAGACTGTAAATTTTACAACGGATTCTGACTGTTCTTTGGAATTCTTGGTCCTGGTTCCAAATGCTGACCATGTATTCCATGATTTCTTTTACAGGGGAAGGGTTCTATGGGATGGAAGAGCTCAATTTCTCTGTACCGCTGCTGTCTTCTTGTTCTTAGCAAGCAAAAAAACATTGGTCCATTATATTTGACTAAATAAACAGAATGGAGAACTGTGATATTTTAAGATGGCTTTAAAGGATTCTAGAAATGACTGTAGAATAGATTCTAGAATCTGTAGATTCTAGAAAAATTACATGAGTGTTGTGGTTTAACCCAGCGGGTGACTAAGCCCACAGAGTCATTTGCTTGCCCTCTCCTTCCCAGTGGGATGGGAGAAAGAATTGGGGGAAAAAAAAGTAGAACTCATGAGTTGAGTTAAAACTACTTACTAAGATAAAGGAAAGAAAAAGGATAATAGTTATGACTATATATATATATATGAATGTATATAAAAAGTGATGCACAAGCAATGGCTCACCACCCCCTGACCAATGCCCAGCTAGCTCCCTGAGCAGCAGAAGAGAGGGAGATGAACTCCCAGCCCCTGAAAAACTCCTTCTGCATGATGTCACGTGGTATAAATTATCCCCTTGGCCAGTTTAGGTCAGCTGTCCTAATTCTGTTCCCTCCCAGCTCCTTGGGCTCTCTGCTAAGAATGGCCTTGGCTCTGTACAACACTACTTAGCAGCAAAGTATAAACATTGGTGTGTCATCAACATTGTTTTTCTCCTAGAATCAAAAACATAGCATCACAACAGACACTGTGAAGAAAAAATCCATCCCAGCTGAAACTAAGTCAGTGGGTAGCCATTTTACTGTTTCTGCAGTATTTTCTACAGAAATATAGGCATAGATAAAATTTCTCATGTACAAATTTGGAAATATACAGAGAAATGTCAATAATAAATTGTTTTTAAAGTATTTATTTGAAAAAGCCGAGACACAAAGCAATACAATAAGTAGAATTTTCACCTTTAAGTGTCTGGTTACGCTTCCAATAAATGGTTGAAAAGGATGACTTACAAAATTACAAATGAGGAATATTATACAAAGCAGAATTTAGGCCATTATGTTCCACAGTCTATGTGTAAGAGATGAAAGCTCCTGCAACACAGAAATCAGATGGGTTCTCCATTTGTAAGACTGTAAGGTTTCAAAAACTTTGTATTCTGTGTCATGATGAAACTAAGCCTTTTCAAAGGTCTTTTCATTCATGTCTTTTCAGGTGAAAGCTGTGACTTTTTCTTGGACTGTTTTTTTCCATTTTTTTGAGTAAAAGGAATAAAGAAAACCAAACAAATACCACATCACTACACTTACTACCACATGCTCCCAAATTTATCTCCTCTTGGTGTAGATTTGAACTGAAAACTCCTCCACACCCTATGATAACATCAGGGTAATTAGATGATTCAAGTCTTACTGATTTTCTCTTATTGGAACTCTTCCATTTTGCTTCAATAGTTCAATCACCTATCTAGCAATTAGCTAAAGCAGTTAAAATAAGTGAAAAACAGGTCGTGAAACTGGTGATTCAGACAGAAAATGAAAAATATTTCCTTTCTCATAAAACCTCTCTTTAAGTTGTATAATTGGTTAGTAACTACAAGTGGACATATAGATTGCTGTGATATTAAATTACTTCTTTGCAATGCTGTTTAGAAGAAAAAGTTCAAAGAAACACAAGATGAGGCTATGCAGATGGGACAGCAATGAAAAAAAAAGGCTTTTTGAAGTTACACTGGAAAATCCTACACTTTACCTACCTGAATGTTTTTGAATAGTCTTCGAATATAAATCCAATTCTGCACAATTAGCAGCATTAGATCTTCAGGCACTATAAATCACTAGGGTTGTGGTTCTCAAAAAAGTGCTTAACTTAAGTGATGCCTATTTAAATTTATATGCCAATTTTAAGATGAGTTTCAGCATGTTAGTGAACTCATTTCTTTAATCACTCATTTAAAATTGGGTATGACTTCAGAGAAAAACAGTCATTTCTGGATTAGCTTTTGAGACAAGTGCTTCAGAGAACACAGATAATCCAGTAAAGGATAATTTTGTGCTATTTCCACAGTGAACTTAATTGCTTATACAGAACTTAAGGGAGACTCACAACAGTTTGCTACTATACCCTCCAAAAGGAGATATAAACAAAAGAAGCCAGTCAGCTAGAGCAGGTGTTACTTCATCATTCTCTGAATTTCAAGAAAGCTTCAATTCTGAATCAAATCTAAATCAATAGGACACCATTTAAAGTGAATCCAGACAGACACTGAAGAGCTGTTTGGGATAGGTTTCATACTTGAATGTAATATTTGTGTTATAGCATTGACTATTTGGGTAAAAATAGTTATAAAACAACTGTCATTCAAATGTTGTCACACTTTGTATTACACCAGAAGTCACCTCAGAAGTTTAAATAATTTTCACGTTTTTTTTTTAAGCTTCATAGATACTTAAATATTTTTTTTCCAAGGGTTGTAGAACCTTTAACCATTTTGCCATAATATCTTAGAAAAAAATTACAGAATCTTGTGTTGTAGTCAACTTTTTTTTTTTTCCCATTTTGTACCTAGAGTAAGAAAGAGATATGAAATCTTCAGATGTATTGACATTCAAATTTCACTGGCATCAATGATAGGAAGGAGTCAATATGTTTTTAAATGTTAGTACTTTTCTACTGTTTCTCAGCAAATTTTATTGAAGAAACAGCTGAACTCAGGTTTCCTGAGTCCTTGACTAGAATTGAAGTGAGTTATCTAAGAGCCACTAATAAGGAACTTAATCTGATCATTGAGAATCACCTTTTAAACAATCAGGTTATTAATATTAAATTTCTAGTTGATTGGATAATGTAATCATTTATGCAGTTGTAAGTAGGCTAGAGTATATGTGAACTGGACACATGGAAAATATAGGCATACTCTTTAAGATGACTATATAGATTCTCTCAAAATCCTGGACAGAGATTGGCATCTCCACAATGTAATTCATCCTATCTGTTTTGAGCACTATTGTAAAATGGCATGAATCAGGACTGTCCAGTGACCAGAACAGAAACATATCTTAAACCAAACATTGTGTATTGCACAAATAAATTTAGATGAGGTGAGAGCAGCCCCTAGTGATGACAGAAATTTCCATTATGAATTTTCACTATCTTTCTATTAGAAAAACCAATTCTTCATAAAATCATTACAAACTTCAAGATGTAGAACTTTTTGCACTGCATTACTAGGTCTGAAATCTTCATAAAAGTCATGCAAATAGATGTGGTTCTCTATACACATTTATGGAAGTACCATTAGAAAATCCATCAGATTGAGTTGTACATCAAAATTAGGATATGTGATAAAGAAGAATATTTTATGACACTTGTAATTCATTTTAATATGAAAATGTCAGTAAGAACATAAGTTCTTCAAGATTCATGCAATGCAGAGTTCAGCATGCCGCCAAATTAGTAGTATCACACGCAAGTCTCTTTAATTACTTAATTGTGAAAAATTATGTTAATAATCTATCACTTTAGACAAGCTATTGGCCCAGTGTCATGGAGGGGAGTCAAAAACTCGGCTGCCTCTTTCCACTGACATCTTCTATCTTTTAGGCTATGTCAGCAACAGACAGACTTTGCCATAAACTTTAATGTCACTGAAGCTGAAGACTCAACGAATCTCTGAAATGGGCCCGGGCAACATGTACAGTTGAGCATAGACACCTGAGATTGGACATTTGGTGAACTTCTGAGTATAAGATTACTACACATTACTTTTTCTTCACCTTCTTGCCTCACAACAATGTGATAAGTAATTTATTAAGAGATGCAAATTCTATAACCCAAGAGTTGAGACTTCCTGGAAGCAGATCCAAGTTATGTTTGGAGCAATTCCTAGAATTCATGCAAAATGGAGCGCAGTTATAAAGATATTGCTTTTAGTATTTTTCCTAATAGCATGTCATTCTTAGGATAAAGCTCATGTTCTGATATGTCATGTACCAAAATTCTCACTGCATTTGTTTTGTAATTTCAGATGACAATTTTACCCATAGTTCAAAATTTCTTTGTACAGTGTCATCTGTATCTGCAGAGAAATAGCAGGAATCTGCCATCTCTTTAAAATATAAAAAGTTCTAAATATTAGCTTATATAATAATATATTTCCTGGGAAATACATTGTTATTTCTATTAATTATCTTTCCTTTGGATAATTTTATATATTGGTAGGGTCAGTTAGTTCCCCAGTATTTGGGTTGTTGGATTAATTTGTTATCATATGAAGAGGGCAGAACATACAAAATCTGCTCTTTATTTTTTAAAACACAAGTCCCAGGTGTTTCATTTTTAAAAGATGTTACAGCAATAAAAATGTTATTAAACTGTCTTCATTCATGCTGTTATAGTTGAAGCTGTGTCAGCATTTACATTACAAGCTCATTTTTTCCAGAGAAAATGCTCTGGTCCATTGGGTAAATAACATGTGCTTTACTGTGACATATACCCAGGAAAGCTAGAAATATTTAAGAATAGAATTATTTAGGATCTTTTCTTAATTTCATGTCATATATGTTGTGTTCCACTTTTTTCCTATTAATGAATAACTCAATCACCTCGCAATGATCATAAATTTCCTTTGTTCCCCAAACTATGTTAGTATTATTTTTATTTAGATTTTTAGTATTGAGACAAAATGTATTTCCTGTTGCTATTGTGTATACTTACCATTGGCATAACTCTCTGAAACATCACCTGTCCCTAAGAACTGATTGGCCCTGAAAATTCATTAAAAAACTCAGAGGTAATTCCTGAGTTTTCAGCACTGCTGAAATAAGGTCCCAAATGACTCAAGTTAAACATTTCATTATGGAAGTATCTCAAATCATAAATTATTTCTGGGTCTTAAATGACATACAAAAGACTGCAGGAGGAGCTGTGCAAGAAGGGAACAGAAATGAACATATATTTTCTCCCAGGCCTCTGCTAAATAGACCTCATATTGATCATTTCTTAGCTAAGTCTCCTTTCTCAAGACGTATCTCACAGACCTATTAGATTCAGTTTATGTGTTTTCAGTCACCCGTTGCTATGTCTACACTACATCTACACCACATCTATTAAACTGAATTATAATGTTTTCCTCTATTCTGAGAGTGTCATTCTGCAGTTTAATAAACTTTTGGGCCAATACTATGACTTAGTCATATTTCCACATTCTTCCTACCTCATCTAAACTTACAAAAGTTCAGATTCCATTACAGTCAATTGAAAAATAAGTAGTTTGAATTTCATGCCTGAACTCTTCATTCAGTATTTGTTTTTAAGAACTGGCAGTATTGTTAATCCAAGGGACAGGTGGTCTCCGAGCTTAATCACAGAATCATTTAATCTCCTGAATTGGAAGGGACCCACAAGGATCATTGAGTCCAGCTCCTAGGTCCACACTGGACCACCCAAAATTTATACTTGATGTCTGAGAGCATTGCCCAAACAGTCTTTAAATTCCAGCAACATGGGACTGTGCCCATGGCCCTGGGGTGCCTGTTCCGTGCCCACTGCCCTATGGTGCAGACCCTTCCCCTAATACCCTGGCCCTCCCTGACAGAGCTCCATGCCGTTCCCTCAGGCCTTGTCACTGCCCCCAGAGAGCAGAGCTCAGCGCTGCCCCTCCGCTCCCTGTGAGGAGTTGCAGCCGTCATGAGGCCTCCCCTGAGTCTGCACTGCTCTGGGCCGAACAAACCCAGAGACATCAGCCTCTCCTCACACACCTTGCCCTCCAAACCCTTCCCCATCTTCGTAGCTCTCCTTTGAACACTCTCTAATAATTTTATGTCCTTCTTATATTGTGGTGTCCAAAGCTGTACACAGCACTTCAAGTAAGGCCATATCACTGCAGAGAAGAGCAGGACAATCCCATCCCTCACCAGACTGGCAATGCTGTGCTTGATGCACTCCAGGACACCAAAAGCTTCATAGATCCTACTCCTTTTTTTTTATTTTTTATTTTTCAAATTCATATCTGAATTCTTTAAAATCAACCATCTTACTAGACTGAAGTTTATTGTATAAATACTTATAGGCTAAATCAGGAATTCAGTATTCAGGTATTCCAGAAGCTGTAAAAATACACAAGAGAAGACACTATCTGCCCTACATAAGAAAAACGTTATGATAGGTTTTCAGTAGATGAGACAAATAAAAGACAAAAGTGGAAAGGAGTGTTTTCACTCTGAAGTCTTGTCCTAAGAATAAGGTTGTAACATGTTTCATCCCTAATGTGAGGATGGGATTAATCATGTGTTGGAAGTACCCATCTCTTTCTCTCTCTCTGTTAAACCAAGGAGAGAAATTTGATGATGAGATTAAACTAAAGAACTCAGTTTGGAATGCCTGCAATCCAAGTCAAATAAGTCCATCCCACTCTCCCCTCTTATTTTTGCCTTTCTTATTGTAACAACTTGCTTGCCTTCCTTACTCTAGTGACTTAGTGTAGTTTTGTTTCAGTAATGCCTCAAGGTTTCAATTCTCATTACATTTTTCTTTTACAGGGGACTATACACTTTGCTCATATGAGGTATCTTTGTCTTTCCAATATACTCTTTCTTGTTATTAATAAATGTCCAAAGGAATCAGTATTTGTCCTTGGATTCACAGATGTTTTGAAGACGACTTTCCTATCTCTAGCTGTCTAAGCTAATTTTGAGGTACTTAAAAAGTTCGAAGTAAACTATTCATGACTTAAATATGAGTTGTTTTGAACATTTTTCCTTAAATCCAGTTTTCTGGAATGAAGTATTTTTAACATTGACAGTTCTCATAAAGAGAAAGCTAATGATTTTCTTCTGAGTATAATATGCGGATAATTAAGATAATGTTTTTAGCAATCTGAAGTGCTTAACTGCCTTCATACAATATAAATCTTTTTTGCACTCTTCGTATATTTAATTTAACTAGGCAACAAAACAGTAGAAAGAAATATGATGGCTTGCATAATTACACAGCTATATTCAACAACATATTTTTGGAAGTCTTTCTCAATCTTACACTTGGTAATTTTCTCCATAACTGGGCAATTTAAGATTTATTTTTCTTTTTCTTCTTTCTTGCTGTATTAAATGTCTGTGTCTGAGCATTACACATTTGCTTTCAGTTTGCATATGTGTATGTAAACAAAGATGCATAAAAATATGCATAGCTCCATAGATTTCCTGTATAATATGCATGCATATGCATTTACGTGTGTCTATACACAAGCACGTTTGCATATAAAATTAAAGGGGATGTGTTCATAAGAAGTATTTAATCAATACATTTACCTCGGAACCATAATCATATAAATCATCCACTTATTTTGAAGTAACATTGGAGAATTATTATTAATAACTCCTTGTTTAAGTTGAATAAAGATTTGCTAGTGTGAGAGTGCAAAGATTTGTTCTGGTGAGATCCTGAAGACTGTTGTATAATATTTGAGGGCTTGTGACTGTTCTGATGCTATTCAGAAAGAATCACAGGGAGCAAAGTCAGCTTTAAGATGTATTATATTGGTGATAAATAGGAAAAATATCAGAAACTACTCTACATGAAGATACTGCTTTTATCTCTCCAGTGTCTTCCTCCAGATCCAGGTGCACCAATGTACCTTAGTACACTGCACCTGCTAATTGCTGTCAGTGAGAAGTGGGTCTATGGCAAGTCTGGCTCAGCAGCTGTGCAAGGGCCAGCGTGTATCATGCAGCTGCAAGCATCCAGCTGCAACAAGAAAGGGTGCTTCTGCACTGAGGTTTCAGCTATTTTTCAGGGAAGGGAATTTTAATCTCAGATTTTGTGTGCTTGCACATAGACATGCAATGAGGAGGAGATACAGTCAGACAGCGGTACACAAAGTTGCATTGTCTCTACATTAAAAAAAAAAAATGCTTAAACATCAATTCAAGTGCCAGGGAACCTGATGAAAAATCAGTGATAATATTTCCACACACACTTTCTAAACAGAATGTTTGGGATATTTTAATACTTTTCACATAAATTAACTGCAGGCTTTTTTCCCATGCAAACTTTCTAAAAACTGAGTTTTCTTCAAGATTTTTAAAGTCTGGTTGCTTTGTATTTCTTTTTCAGTAACTCATCAACTATCAGTTGAAAAGAAGCCCTGAAATTGTTAAATATTTTTACAATAAAATTTTACTTTTGTGAGATTAGACAAAAGCTGTTAACCCATCTTGTTTACTATTAATATGAATCCTGCGTTGGAAGGGTAAATCATATACTGGTTTACATACAGCTTGTTGAGAATTCAGAGAATCTAAGATCTCATAGGCAGACTGGCTTTAGAAGCAACTGAGAAAGAGAGAGTAAATTTTTTGTAATTTTCCTAGGTTTTGTAACAGTCTGATGTAAATGTTGCTGAAGCTGAACTCAGCACAATTTACTAAGGATTTAGATTGCGTTCATTACTGTCCACTTGCATAACTCAATTTATCCATAGCTCTTTGTGTACTTTTCAGAGAGGGAAAAGGAATCATTGTTCCTATTTCCCCAAAAGGTGATATCTGAAAGCATCCAAAGAGGTGATTTCACCCACATTCACACAGAAAGTTATCAACTAGGACTGAGGGGAGAATTTTTAGTCCTTATATACAGACAAGGGTACTTAAATTTAAAATTATTAACACTCTTCTTCAGTTCCTCTACCAACAAAACATATAGACAGTGTTCAACTGGAAACTGCAGAGCATGACAGTCAATGTGTTGCTATAATACTTGTTGTTATGAATTAATTAGCTCATTTGCATTTATACAGCACACTTCATGCAGAAGCAACACATGGCATTATTCACTTAAACTACATTACAATTAAACAGAACTTCTGCTAATGAAGTTAAGACCAAGCATTAAAAAAAAAAATCAAACTCAAAAAATTAAATTTCTCTGCTCTGATGGGAAGCATCTTATATTTTTTAAATAAAATGATCAAATTTTTAACAAAGGGCAACTGCAAGTGTCAGTTACAAGGATAGTGACTGATAGTGACTGTTCAGGAAGGTAAGTGGATATGAAAACAAGAAATGAATAATATGTAAGCACTGTAATAGCTATTATGTATTTGATAGGAGGACTGTAGCATTCATACTTGCAATGTGATAAGCTGATTTTTTTATGCAGCTATTCTAGATGCTGAATTTTTGCAAACTGGAGACTTACACAGTCAATGGTCAAGGAAGGCTGCAAAAACAAAGTGGCAATAATTCAACTGTGGTGTTATAAAATGTGAATCAGGAGCTGTGCATCCTGCTGAGACAGAAATGGTCTTAACCTTCTAAATTCCTGAGATGGCTAAAATGAAGTCTGAACAGCATGGCTCACAGAGGCTGATTGGGAAATTAAAATTCCACTCCCAGCCAAATGTTGAGTGAAGAATCAGTGTTGAGAGAGTTATTGGACCTAAGGAAAAGACAAAAAAAAAAAAAAATCAATTTAGTTTTCTCTGTGCCCGATAAATAAGGAAAAAAAATATTAGAAAAGATCCAAAGCTTGAATTCTGAGAAAAAAGACTGTTCACAATTAAAAGATTTGTCAGCAGGGACTAAAGTTGTTTTTAGTGATATCACTATGAACACAGAGGAAAGGTTTTCTGGAATTCTCTACAAAATAAGCCAGTTAAGTTTGCAAGACACCAGTTTCTACATCCAGAGTTGAAGAACTCACCTTACACACATTCCCATGTGTTACCCTTAGTGAACTGGCTGAACCTTTGTGCTGGAAGTATGATTCTCTGAGCTCTTTTATTGTCTCATTTACTCTTATGAGTTATTTTCTGACTGATTCAAAGTTTTCCTTTCCCACCAAGCTCAGTTCCTTCAACTATTTTTGCCCACAGACAAAATAATAATAAAATCTATTATTTATATACTAATAACAATAAAAGATTTATCACTCAGTTTCCTTTATTCTGACAATTTGGAGAACGTCAAACATAAAACTGATTGAACAGCAGAAGAATAGACTCAGTCACCTGTGACCGAACTCTTAGTGAACTTCCTCTTCAAATACCTTCAATTACAACACTAATAATTTTTTCTTCATTAGATCCTGCTTTACTAAGAATATAATTCTCATATTCTGAACTGGCAGGTGTTGAACAGGTTGCCTGGAGAAATGGTGGAGTCACTGTCCCTGGAGGTGTTTAAGGAAAAGGGCAGATGTAGTACTTAGGGACATAGTTTAGTGGGCAATATTGGTGGTAGGTGGACAGTTGGACAAGATGATCTGAGAGATCTTTTCCAACCTCTATGATTCCATGATTCTATGCTTCCTACAGGAACACAGAAAGAAGTTAAAGCTGCTAAAGGCATTCTGAAGTCTTGCCCAGGCTCTTCTAGGATGAAGTCCGACTTTGTTAAATCATGTCTATTTGCAGCACAAGCTGAAAGCTGAATTTGTATTCTAAAAGTGGAATTTAACTTAAAGGTCAGAGTAATTTCAAAAACACCTAGCAATGAGAATTACAGAATGGTTTTCCAGAGGAAGCATAAGAATGTCCTTTGGTTTGATGCATCTGTAAGTAGAGTAAATTATTTGCTACAAAAAATGACAAGAGAAGTTGGGAAAAGAGGATGTATTAGTAGGAAGGAAATAAGGAATTGTTATTTATCCTTTGTTATTTCTAATTCTCACGATTTTTAGAAATGCAAAAACTTGAATTACAGTTTTCCAGAATAGCACAGCTGGTAACCTCCCTGTTCTGAAAGCACCATGTGATAGTTCTTGCAGCGTTTCTTCCACAGGGACCCATGGGACAGTAACAATTCTGCTTATTCTTTCAGCACTGTTCCCACTTTTGTATGACTTTGTATGATTTTGTAATGGTGCTCTGCAGGAAAACTTGACTGATTCCAATATATTTTTGGGCGGAAGTGTTTGGAAAACTCTCCTATATTGGATATTACAGGAACAAATTATTCACTGAGAAGGGTGGTCAGGAACTGGAACTTTTTGGTTGATTTTTGAACAATGACCTGATGGTACATCTTTTAAAATCATAGAATCACAGAATCATAGAATGGCCTGGGTTGAAAAGGGCCTCAAAGATCATCTAGTTTCAACCCCCCTGCCATGGGCAGGGTCTCCAACCACTAGACCAGGCTGCCCAAAGCCACATCCAGCCTGGCCTTGAATGCCTTCAGGGAGGGGCATCCACAACCTCTTTGGGCAATCTGTTCCAGCACGTCACCACTCTCCGTGTGAAAAACTCCCTCCTAATAACTAACCTAAACCTCCCCTGCCTTAGTTTAAAACCATTCCCTCTTGTCCTATCACTACCAACCCATGTAAATAGTCGTTACCCCTCCTGTTTATATGCTCCCTTCAAGTACTGGAAGGCCACAATGAGGTCTCCCCAGAGCTTTCTCTTCTCCAAGCTAAACAAGCCTCAACCTTTCTTCATAGGAGAGGTGCTCCAGCCCTCTGATCATCTTAGTGCCCTTCCTCTGGACCAGTTCCAAGAGCTCTGCATCTTTCTTGTGCTGGGGGCCACAGCCCTGGATGCAAAAGTGAAATATTCTCCAAGAGCTCTTCCTTTCCTTCCTCTTTCCTTGCTGTTCAGAAGATTTACATTTGCAAAAGAATTTGTGAAATTTTATGTAGAAAAAAAAATCTAAAATACAATCAAAACCAAATTTATTTTTCCGAAAATACGTCAGCCAACCTAATTAGAAAGATAGCAAGTTGTTTTGTTTGTTTTTGTTTGCCCGTTTTCCCTTTTTTCATGGGATTTCAAACTGCGACTTTGATGGATGTCCTTCAGAAGTTGGAGATAACCCATGTGCTAAAATTTAAGTATCAAATAAAACTTTCAATTTGTATCACATTGACTATGTATATCCCATGTATCCCATCACATACAACACTATCTGTCTGGAAAAGCTGCCTGTGGGATTTTGCAAACATGGCATTCGCCCTCTACTATTATAAATTTTGGAAGTTATGGTCACCTGAGATAACTTTCTTCAATGTTACTGAACAGTAGTCCTGCAGGGTCTTGATACAGTAGAGAAAAGGAGATAGTAGGCTGTTCCCACTGTGTACAGCGTTGACTCTGTAATCATAGAATCACAGAATCACACAGTCATTGAGGTTGGAAAGACCAATAAGATCATCTAGTCCAACCATCAACCCATGTCTATAGTCACTCTAGGCCATGTCCCTCAGTCCCACATCTACTCTTTTCTTGAAAAACTCCAGGAATAGTGACTCCACCACCTCCCTGTGCAGTTTGTTCCAAGTTATTACCGCTCTTTCTGAGAAGAAATTTTTCCTAATATCCAAACTGAACCTCCCCTGGTGCAACTTAAGGCCATTACCTCTTGTCCTGTCCTGTGCCACAAACCAGGGAAGCTGAATGTTCAAATGTGCTGTAGGGGTGATCTCTTTCCTCAGGCACTGGCATATGAACCACACTGTGGGAATGTGAGAGAATTTGAGTTATTTGCCCAAAATGAAATTGTAGCTGTATCAGTAGTCAGCAATAAATTTGAGCAGCCTAGTGTAAATGCTGGCAGTTATAAGCTGCACATGAATGGATAAGCCAGAACAGGGGATTGGGTGAAATAGAATTTGAAATAAATAAACATCTCACATAGAAGAGGCAGGAGAAAAAAAAAAAAAAGAGAAAAAGAAAAAAGAGAAAGGAGGGGGAAATGTAGCTACCTGTACACCCAGGAAAAAACATGTCAGAGTGTTCTTCCAGCCATGCTGGCAATTTGGGTGTGGAAAAATTACTGAAGGCAGATCATCATTATTAGAGCAAGAAAAAGATATTCCTAATAACTGTGTTATCTTCCATCAAATCTCCAGAGACAAAAATAGACTCATTTGCTCCAAGGTTGCAGGGGTTACAGTGTGAGGCAGGAACCACAGAAAAAGAGATTGATACCAGGGATTAAAGATCACAGCTGTACAGAAAGGAGGTGGAAACAAATTTGAGCTATTTCTAAAGCCCTGATGAAAGAAAATGGTGCTTTGTTAGAGAAGGTGACAACTGAAAGATAAAACTAGAAAGAAAACATTTGCTGAGCATAGTGTTGGTAATGAAACTGAACTGTAGTTTTGCTTAGTTTTGTGCTTCTTTACAAAGCAAAAGGTTGGGCCAGTTCTCAAGGTGAGGAATCCTAAGCCAATTTATTCTATCTTCAGGTACAAATGGTATGGGGTGAAATGTGATTTCACTAGCTTGGATTCAACCCAGCTGTCCAGCCTGATGCACCAGACTGTTTCGCTCTGTTATTAATTTACCTCAGGCCTGACCATGGCTATGCAAAGGTTCCTGTTTGTGAGAGGCTGGAGCAGCCAAGCTTTGCAAAGCTCAAACTAAGCTGGGATGCGATCAACCGAAGGAGGTATTGCGATGGCTATTAAATTTGCTGACACAACAGGTATTAAATTACAAGCTGTTAAGGATTAGACTACTGCAAAAAGTGCTAAATGGGAAAGTTTCAGAATCTGGCATATTGACAGACTGATATCTCTTTTATGTAAGATACGGAGACCTAAAATACACAATTAGACTAATGCATAATACTACTAATATTAGACTTGCACATAAAACAGAAAACTTCTTATCTTAGCACTTGTCCCTGGGAATTTCTGAAGTGACTATTCCCTTCAAACTGGTGGGAGTTGAGCGCAGGAATAAAAAGCTCTCCCTAAATCTGTCCATGTTCTTGATATGTTGAATATATGAACATAAAGTTAACTTCTGAATGTACAGATTTTAAAGAGGAAAGGTCAAACACTAAATAATATGCTTTAGAAACATTCCTTTATTTTTATTAACTTTTCAAAGAAGCAGCTATCTCCTGCAATACTTACCTCAAATGTCGTCTGCCTACTTAGTGATGTCAATTCACTAAAAAAGTTATATGATATTTCCTTACTCTACAGAATTATAACATCTAGTTTTTGTTAGACAAGCACAACCTACATGCCTTTATTCTCTGTTAAATCATTTTACCTTCTAGGAGTCCCATTGTGGTTGTCCATCATATGTCCATGCAATACGTTGCAGAGATAGTGGGAATTTGGAGGAATTTGATGTGTTGCTGGGTAATTTATCTTATTAAGTCATCATTGTGTAAGTACCTGAGAAGCTTCAATAAACTTAGATTTTTACATATGTGGATAAAGATTTTATATGTACAGATGTATAGCCTGTAGTAAGGAAGAAATGTCTGTATAGTGATTTTGAATTAAATTTAAGTCTTACAGTACATTAGCTGTGACATTTTCTTCAATGAATGATAATGACAGAACTGGTAATGGATTAGGCCAAAGAGACAAGAGAAATATCATGAGGATTTAAAGAGCTATTTATCCTGTATCTGGGTAGGCAATCCTGGAGCAGAAGGGGCCAATTTGTTATTTTAAGTGAGGTGCTGAGAAGCTGTAGAGCAAAGAGGCATGTTCTGCCTGCTGCCAAAAAAGGTTAAAATGACTTAAAATGACTATAAATATTTGTTATAGAGGACCTTTTGTTCTTTTCAAGGTTTTGAAAAAGAATCAGAATAAAAGATTTTGCAGCAATCAATCTATGTCCATTGGACTGTAAAAAAATTTCTTATGGTAAAATAGGATTTGTCAGACCTTACAACTAACAACTAATGACCAAAAGATGCTTACTGGGGACAGAAATGTTACTGGAAAGTATTAACTAGCTCAATGTAAAATAAAAAAAAGAATGAAATTAATGAAATGAAAATAAGAAACGTATATGCATATATACTGTTTTGGCTGTTTGAATTTCAACTGTTACTCTCACAGGCTGCTTTTGAGCAAAGCAGACCCTTTACCTTCTGGATCTTACAAGACTCAGAAAATTTACAAGCAGAACTATTGGTTTTGCTGGGTATGATATTTCTGTCATTTTTCAAAAATGACAACTGGGATACACAACTGGATTTATGGGTCTTGGTTCATCCCCAAGATGTTGAATATCTCTGCCTAACTCAGAGAAAAATTCTGACCATTAGGAGTACCAACACCAGGTACATGCAGTAGTAGAAAGAGTCATGAAAAAGGCAGAGTTAAGGTTTTCTTTATGTGAAGAATATCTTAAATATTGCTCTGCCAGTGCAATAGTCTCAACATCACAGAATCGTCTTTGGGCTATCGGCAGCAGAACATCCTTCAGTCTCTGTTGCCACCTTTTCTGAAGATAAGTGTCCGTCAAAGAGCAGTGATCCGGTACCAGTCAGAACAGCAGATCCCATGCTGTCTTTGCAGTAAATTTCTGAGGAAGACAATCTACTCTTAGATTTCTAGCTCCCAAAGATAAATACAGAAGAGCTGCGGGTTGTTTTGGTTGCTTGTTTGCTTTTTTTTCACACTTCTTGCAGATTCGGGAAGACATACGTAACTCTTTCCCTCTCAACCATAAGAAAAATAAAATAAGAAGGGAATTTGAAAATTTGAAATTTTTGCTTTATCATTCAGTTCCAGCTGATGGGCTCAATTAAACTCTTGCAAAGGCAGTAATTCTACCAAATGTATGGAGGTGCAGTTCTCTCAATTTCAGTGTTAATTTAGCTGCTTTCTCTGCCTGTGGAAATTCAAATTCTGATTAAAACATTTGAAATATATTTTCCTTAAACATTTCCTGCGTAAATGAGTTGATGATGGATTTCTGCTGAACAGTTTTGAACAATCTCTGTTTCTGAATCCCCAGTGTACAGCATCATCAAAACTCACAAACTTCAATCCAAGTTGTTTTACGAATGACGAATGCACTCATAGTTCATCAGTTCACTCAATGTCAGACCTACCGTGGGCGTTTTCCAGGAAATCATTATTAAAAGAAAAGTAGGAAGGGAGTTTGAAGTTCTGAACAATTATCCATGTTATATTGCTTCTCAGAGATTACTCACCATTAAACAGATTTAGGTCTTGTTAACTGCAGAAAAGAAATTGCTGAGATTCTTTACGTGTACATGGGGACCCACTTTCTTCCCTGTAAAGTACCTCATGCGTTTGTTAGTACTACTTCCAGCATACAGTAATTAAGATTTATACTGCTTGAGGATATTTGATGTTAATGCTAGAAATTATACTTTTCTGTATTCAGAAAGTAAATGAAAAAAAAGTACACTTGAGACTCCATAATTGTGAACATCATAGCATTCTCATTTATATTTAGTTTAACATTACAATTCAAAGGTTTGATCAGAAAGCATCAAGCTATGGCAGTCAAGGACGTAAGTAAACTGAGATTCATAGACACAGAACTCACAAAAAATTAAGGTGTTTGGTATTTTAAAATAAAATTTAGTACGAGTAGAAGCGTTACTGTTCTCCAGAATGAATATAACTATTGTTTTTGCAATAAAAACATCCCAGCTGGCAGAATCAATGGACTACTATAACCTGAAAAATATTTTTAAAAACTTATAATTTGTCCATTTTTTTCCACATAACATTGTTGTTTTAGGCTTAGAGCATCTCTGTCCTAAAAAAATTTACAATAATCGCAAGAAAAAAAAGTTAGAAAAATGATAATCAAATCAGCTCCCCACTTTTTGAGGTAGCTTAGTTGTGAAATCTCAAGGAAAAGAGAGAAAAGAAAGAACAAAATATAATAATGTTGATCTACTTCAGATCTAGTAATGACATGCACAAAATCAGAGAGAAAGTGACCAGAAGATCTGAGAATTGAACTACAGAGTAATTTTGTTTTTCTTTGGTTTTATTTGTGTTTCACCGTCTCAAGACTGTGGCCCCTTATACCTGCCATTTTAAACTAGCTCAATTTAAATTTTAATTTAATGAGAACTGTTTTAGGGCTCAAATGACAATGAAGTGCTAAAAATGGCACTCCAATAACTACAGCCCTAAGTACTACAAAACAATGTACCTGACATCCTGACATCTAGTAAATACTTTGCTTATTTTTAAAAATATGGTCAAGATCAGAAGTATTTTAGTTATTTTAATTATTTGTTGATCCATTAGCACTCTATTCTCCCATACAAGGAAAAGAAAATCCATTGAATTTACCTGTCTGTCATGGCCCCTTACCCCAATAAACTTTGAGTCTATGGGTTGCTTTCAAACAAATTTGACAGAAACGCTGTGTTTTAAGAGAAAATAAAATTATTGTGGATTTTGTGAATCTCACCTATCAGACAGAAGACAGAGGTTAAAATTAGAGAGAAAAAAATGCAGAAAGCCCAGCTGATAAATATTCTGTTTGGCAGTTACTGTTGGCAATGAGCACATTAGGAGCTCCCAACGTGACATACTATCATGTGATCATTAGTCTGCTGCTAAAATGAAGAGGCTATCCAAGGGACGCAGGGTAGAGTTGAGGTTGTACTGTAAGAGGCAAAGAAGAGGTACATTCAGGAAGAAAATGTTATTCTCTCCAACATTCACAGAAATGCATGTTTTAAATAGTAAGATACAATTTACTACACTCTTAAGTGTTGCTTGGTTAAAGAACATTACAGTTATAGGAATACCAAAAAGTGATAATTATATCATAGCTGATCTACTGTAGCATTAAAATTTCCCCCAGGAAGAATTCACTTTGTGAAGAGATTTTTTTTATTTATATCCAGGAGAATTATTAAAACCAGATATAAAGACATAATGCAAAAAATAGTTTTAAATTGCTATTTACTAGTAAATATCTGCTTAACAAATTACATCATGCAGGAACTCCTGAGGAATGAGACAAAAGGTAGGAGATAAATAAGATTTACCTACAAACATAAGAATTTCATCTAAGTAAAAATTTCTTCTGGAACTGCATAAAATGTCCCTTGGATATTTTAAGCTGTGATTCTAGGCATCTTGAAATTATTAATGCATTACTCAAGATTGCCACATATTTTGGATATAAAACAAAAGAGTCCTTACAAAACCACAAGAAAAGGGGACACTCCATCTTAGGAAACGTCCATAAACATGAAGGAGAAGGCATTGTCAGGCAGGGACTTTTCACTTCCTCCAATTCAGGCTGCTCTGTTTTGTTCTGAACAGTGAGTTCTTCCATGAGAGTCATCTGGAATCCAGACATGCAGTGACTTAAGTGACAATCCAAACCACCAGAATCCAGATGTCTTCTCTATGATCAGTAAGTGCTTGAAGGCATATTTGCATCATTATTTTTATAGTATGAATCAAATGAAGTGGCGTTTCCTAGAAAAGCTTTTTGACTTGTGGTAAAGGTGGACCTCTAATGATGGGAGAAGAGAGAGAGCAGGGAGCTGGACTGTGGTGAGTCATGCTATGCGCTGAGTACTATAATCATTGAGTTGCTAGGTCTTTCCTTTACCCGCTTCTTCTCTGACAATGTTTTATGAATCTAACCTTTCATTTCCCTTTTCTTTTGTCTATTCTGCAAAACCAAAATATTTCCTCTCAAGTTGAATAGAAAGTTTTATATGCCACTGACTTTTCTTTTGAAGTTTTGCTTAGAAGAAACAACAATAAAAAAATCACTCTGGATCAAACCATTTTTTTTTTCCTAGTTTGACTGTGGAGAGGAATAATCTATTATTTATGTTCCTATCCACTACATACACAGTTTTCTCTCCAGGGAGAAAATAAGACTAAGAACAAACGAACTAGGACAGATGTTGCTCACATTCTTTCATATACTATGGAAGGTGTTCAGATTCTGCTATAGTGGATGTGGCATGAGAAAATAGAGTGGAAATTGTAATGGTCTTCCAAGGAGGGAAAATAGTTTATGTAAAACATTCTGTTACTAACAGATCATCCGAAATGCGTCAACATCAAGGTAAGGAAACCACTGGGATACAACTCCTGCATGTTACACCTTGTTTTCTGATTGCATCCCCTCCTTAATTTATACCTAAATATTTATTTTGTAAATTCCTAGATGAATGTTGCACAATCTAGCTACAGGTCCCTGGTGTTTACAACACCATCTAAATTCAAATCATACATAGCAGAAACAACAGAGGGCTTAAATTAAGGAACTGTCTAAAGACAGTAAGGAAGAATGTTTTTTTTCCTTAACATGGAATACAGTGTAATTGATTAAAAATAAGTAAATGAAATAATGTCAGTTAGTGTGAGTAAAACAGTAATAGTACTTTGTGTTCAAACCGTTCTTGAGTAACTGATTTACTATTTGGCTACTATATTTATAAAAGCAACATGATTCTGTCTTCAAAATTGAAAACCTGTTCTACCTTTGGTACACATTTTCAGAATATTTTCTTTCACTAACAGCTAGGAGATTTTTCAGCTGTCCTCATTAGAAAACTTCAGTTTATCAAAAATGAAACTGTCCATGGGAAAGGTTCATTTTTCATGTATTTCTTTACTGAAACACATTTTCAAAATGTATTGTCTGTCTGTTTTCAAGAAAAGAAAGCTGAAATTCTGTTCTTCATTGGCCATACTAAATTATGCTAACATGGAATAATAATAAGTAGTAACAGTTGAAATTAAACCAAGAATGTATACTGAAAAAAATGAAAACAAAAACAAACAAGCAAGCAAAAAAAATCTGCAGTTGTTTCTTTTTCAAAACAATTACTTCAGTTTGCTTTCCAGATCAACTGAAGATCATTATCATCATCATCAGAATTTAGCCCAACTTTGGTCAGAAAAAATCCTTGAAATACTTGCTGTTTTGTAATTTTTAAGACTGGAGTCTACTGTGAGCAAAGCTGCTTTGAAAAGTTTGCAGATGAATACCAAACAAATGCCATCAAGGACTAAGCAATCAGTTCCAAAATTACTTGAAACAAACGTCATTAAATTACTTTTTTTTTTTTAAAAAAAAAGGCAGGTGAAATGGAATTAGCCATAGGGGAAGTTAACTACAAACATAGACATAGTGGTACAGAAAGTAAAAACCCTGGGTCAAAAATTCCAGCATTAGTTTAAACCAGAATACTTAGTTCTTGCTAATGGAAATTAGTCCAATTTTTGCATATATTGCCAGGTATAAAATTCCTTGCTGGGAGAGGACTTACCCATCAATAGGCTAATAGGCTAATCACTAGGCCTCAAGTTGCGCCAGGGGAGGTTTAGGCTGGGGATCAGGAAGAATTTCTGTACAGGAAGGGTTGTTAAGCACTGGAGTAGGCTCCCGGAGACGTGGTTGAGTCACCATCCCTGAATGTGCTTAAAAGCCATTTGGATGTGGTGCTCAGGGACATGATTTAGTGGTGGGTTGTTAGAGTTAGGGCAGTATGGTTAGGTTGTGGTTGGACTTGATGATCTTTAGGGTCTTTTCCAACCTGAGCAATTCTATGATTCTATAATTACCAAACCTGTTAAACATCCTATGTGTAGGTTGTTACTTCTAATCTCAATTTGGTACTTAAGTCATGGAATACATTACTCATAATAAGATGCCAAATGTAGAAGCAAAGCTTCTCTATGTTCTGAGACAATAAAAGTGAAGAATTCACACCAGAAGCACTGTTTGTAGAGAAACCATCTTCTTGATTGAAGATAATGCTCAAACTCGGACTAATTATACCATATCAGCATAATTATACTGGACTAATATATACGGACTAATATATACGGACTAATTATACCATATCAGTTGAGTCTTTAGCAGTGCTAGTTGTTCCATTCTCTGTGTGTTGTCAATCATTTACTGGCAAAGAGCTCCAAGAGTAGTATAATATATCCTTAAATACATTATGCTGGTACTTTCCTAAGATTAACTATTGTCTTTTATTTCTGAGTAACTATTAATGCTTAAGTCAGATTCAATCAAAAGACATTGCACCGTTTTATAAGGCACCTGTCCAATTAAGAGAAATTTATTGACATTACATCTCAGTCTTCTTGAGCTAGCATTTAAATGTTTTGCAAAGTTCATTATTCCACTATTACACTGCAAAAAGTGTATGAAATCAGAAATGTTTTATCTCACAGAACCTGATATATCCATGTAGAATCCTTAAGCAACATATCAATGATATATAATCATATTCCTTAACAGAAAAGATCTAATTATTTGGCCGTTCAGCAACAAACATTATCTTTTAATCTAAAAAATTGTACAAAAAATATAAATCAGAAGGAGTCAATAAAGCAGTTAAAATGTTCTCCTCTTGACCTTCTATTTTCTTTTAAATGATTCAGCTTGGTAAAGGCTATTGATGTTGCTCTGTTATAAACGCACTAAAATGTTTTAGGATTAATATACATCAACTATCTTTGGGTGAAAGTTCAGCAGGTGACAAGAAGCATCAACATTTTGCTGCTTTTTTTGAAGTGTTATGTCACGACTCCACAAGAGCACTCAAGCATCTATTTGTCTCTGAACCTGGGATGTGTTTCCCTGACACTTCACTGCATGGTCTTATTCAAAAAAGATTTTTCTCCTCCCAGTTTCTGTCTGAGTTCTGCTTGAGTTTTTTGACAGCATCTGAACAGGACCTCACATGCCTCACCTAGGGTTTGCTTTCCTTGCTGTACACATAACACTGAATTGAGTGATAGGAGGTCAATGTCTCTGCTTTGTATTGCATCTGGAACAAAATATTCATGGTCAGAAGGTTCAATATATAGGGACGATTTTTCTGTCTGAATTCAGTTTGTTTTCTGAACAAAGTGTAATTGTATCTTTTTAAGCCATTCAGGGTCAGTATAGTTATGCCAAAATGCACAGAATTTAGTTCTACCTCTTGCACCATTTGTGATAGTTTGATACTGAACTTCTTTCCAAGGAAGTCCCAAGGTTTAATTTTTTTGTCCTAACATACATGATTAGTTCCAAAATCGATTGAAGCTGACTGGAGCAAGATTTGCAGAAGTATTTAAAAACCTACAGTACTGATGCCTGTGGGAAGCAGTCTCCAAAATATTGAAGATTTGGATGCTGTAATCCTTCTGATCAACTCAGCTCTTGATAGTATTCTCATAAATATTTCAAAAAAATCAAGAATTTCTGTTGCAAGCAGTCTTCATGGGAAGATTGGATATAGTCCTGGTTTGAGTGTATCATCTCAACAAATACTGAAATGTCACACATTTCAGAACTGTAATTAAAGACAAAATTATAGAAATGGTTTTCAGGCATGAAAAGAGTCCTCTTTATTTTATTTCATTTTATTTTTATCAGCTTTGGAATGAGTCTATTCATTACAAGTATTTGAGCCCCAGAAGTACTGCACATGTCAGCCTCCAAGCTGCTTCTTGCTTAATTCCTCCCCCACACAGAGATTTGATTGCCCTTCTGTACTCATTTGTCTTCTCAAAAAGTGCTAAAGAAGTAGAAGCAGAGTTCGTGGAAGCCATGGAAAGTCCTTGATGATAAAACTCAAACTACTCATCTTTCCACATAGACTATGAGAAAATTTCAGAATTTTAAGTTTTTAAATTTTATTAAGAATTCTCTCAATCATTACTGAGAATTTAGTTGTCTACCATCCACTGAAATGTTTTCCTCCAAATAAACTTTCTCCAAGGGAGAAAAATGAGAAAAGGAAAAAAAAATGTGATAGTAATCATGTAATGTTGTAATACAGTAATAGCGTATTGTTCTTAAATTTAAATTCCAAGGAACATTCTCAAGTGGTTTCATGGTTAGAAAATGTAAACGTTTCTGATGAATATTATCATTAATTGATGACTAAGTGTAGAAAACTCAGAGCAAGTTAGAGAAAAACACTGTGAATTTGATAAGTGATAAAATCTTGTAGTCTAACTTGTCTTGTTTTGTAAGACTGCACTTTATTTTTTTTGTTCATGGGCCCTGCTTTGTCTATTCTTTCGACTCTTGACTCAGCAGACTCGTCCTGCTTTCAGAATCCTGATACACCTTGGAGGCATTTATCTGACTTAATGTAGTGCTGGACAATATAAACATACAGTCATCTGGCCTCTCCTTATGGAAGGGCTCTAATGGCAAATTATACAATCTTGAAATCAGTGCCTGAAATAAGTTAGATAAATAGTCTCAACAGTGCAAATTTCTTACCCATTTATTATGATGAAGCTCACAATTTATATGGAGAAGTCCATATTGTAAGCAGATAAAGTTACATGACGTGATTCCCACTGCTGGTGGTTACAGCGTACAAAGATTTGGAGGCAGATTTTAATTTCTTGGAAAACGAGATTTCTAAGTAGGGAAGAACAGATTGCTGTAAAATGTGTTTGTGCTGGTGAGAGAGAGCACCTAGGGGATTGCTGTGATTCCAGCGTTTTGTAAATGGCAGTCAAACAAACAGCAAAAAAATCCAGTGCTGTCCTAGAAAAACAACAATGCTTTCTGCAGGGAGATGAGACATAAACAGAACACTGAAGCTGTCCAGAGGAGTATTGAGTATTTACACATCTATGTACACTCACATATGCAGTTCTTGTTACTCTGCTAATAGCAGAGGTGCAAGGCTTCTTTTATATTCCAAATCACAGACTTGCTTACATAAGCTGTTTGCCTGTTATCAAAATTCTACTTGTTGTTTGCAAGCAATGCTTATTCTCAAGACTTTATAAATGTGACAATTCCCTTTATGACCACCGATAATAGGATTGTAAGTGCGTTACTAGAGGGTGGCAAATAGCGGAGTACATTCGTTCATTATAGTGCGGATTTATTTCCATAGTATTCCCAAATTCTTTTCTTCACATTTCCTATCTCCACTGTGATACTAATCGTCTTTGCTTTAGCATATCTCACTATTATGCTTGGCTTGAACAAGTGAGATAAAGCAAAGAGGAAGGAACAGATGGTGGGAAGCAAATTTGGGTGGACAAGATACATTTTTCTGTGTCTTGCTGCCTCTCACAAGGTGTAAGAATCGGAATGGAGCAGAGTTTGTAGCTCAGTGTCTACCATGGGTTTGCAAAAAAATTTGTTTATAAATTGCATACCACTAAATCTATAAAAACACTAATAATTTATTTTTACTTTGTTATTTCAAGAATGTGGGAGACAATATCTACTTGTACCAGGAAAGAATAGATTGTTTTAGAGGCAACAATCCAAAACTTCCTATCTTTGTGCTGTTAATGATTCTTCATAAAATAATTAATATAACAGTTGTAAGATACATCACAAAGGAGAAGAATTATTTGGTGAAAAACCTCTATAGGAGCACAAGCCTCGTGGAGTAGATATCTATTATATAGTTGCACATTGCAACAGAGGCTGGACTTCATATGCCAGTGATCTTTTCCAGACGTGTTTCCCTGTACCACAGAAGAATGATTTGAATGTGAGAAGATTGTGAGATACAAAATCACATTCTGTTACAGAAGTACAGAAAGACTTAAACTCTAATAACTACTTTTTAAATTATTTCTTTCATAATTTTTCAATCATATTGCTTTCCTCACCTGGGTAAACTTAGGGACACACATGAGCAGCATTGTTAGGTACCTCTTATTTATTTCTTATACAGAAGGAACATAGTAAATATGTCATTTATGCTATAAAAAACACCATATATTTACTTGTTAAATTCAAGATATTAAATAGTCCAAGGAAATACTTGTGGCTTGGATACCTATGCTGCTGTCAGAATACATTTTTTTCATAACAGTTTCTTAATTATTTAGTCTTTCCTACTCATGAAATAGCCAATCATGTAAAACAGCAAATATTTTAAAAGGTCTATATAGTCCTTCCTTATTCTATTTTCTAATGTCCCCCCAAAATAACTAACTAACTAAATAAATAAATAAATAATCACATTTCTTCTAATTCTGCAGTATATGTTTATTTGACAAGCTCTTCCATTTCAAGTCATCACCACATGAGGATTCACTTGTATTTTACTCCCCACTAGAAGCCCTTCATACTTTCTAGTACTGAAATATGTCATCTTACTCAAGTAGTTATGTTAGAATTAATCCATACTTTCCTTCTCAGAGTGTATACAGTCTGCTTCAGAATAGTCTTAGACTGGAAAACTTGAAGTTAGCAATTTTTGATTACTAGAGCAGGACACATTCTCATATGTGATAAATCAGCAAGCTTGGCTGAATCTGTATTTGGCCTATAGCAAATAATGAGTGAGGAAGTTGCTGTTTGATTTAAATGAAAATTTTATAAGTCTACAGAAGAGACCTACTTTGCATGCTGCTGAATCAGCAAGGTTCGATCTGACTTCAGCCAGCGTTATTTATGTACGCTAAGGACAACTACATTTCAGTTGTCTGGTCAGCTCTCCTTAAAATCAGTGGAGAGACATGGACATTCTAGCTGTGTAACTATTCTCATCCTATGGTATATATTTAAGGTTTGATTCTGCTGCCCATGCTAAAGAATCTAGTGCAATTTTAAATGCCTTGAGTTATTCAAAATATCCACATGGAATCAGAAGGTGTAACAGAGGACCTAGTGGAGACCTGATTGCACTAAGTGGTGGCTGAAGGCGCACTGGGATACACTGTGCATCTCAAATGACATTATACACCTCAGTTTGAGCAACAGAATAAAACTATAGCTCTAGTAGCTCTAACAAACTGAATATTATAAAGGGTGATGATCATTGATAGTGATCTAACCTGACCTAACCCTAAATTGTAGGTTAAAGGTGATGTGTCTTAGGGAAGGTACTGGAGTATGTATTAGAGATGGTAGTGATTGTTAGCATGTCATATCCAACATGGTATTCAGTAAAGATGACAGAAAGGGCAAGTAACACACATATTCTCCAGTAAAATATATATATACATATATATAAAAAAACTGCCTGTCCAAATTACTGCAAAACAGGACAGCTGCGCAACAGAATATCTGCACGGTGTTAAAAGTATGTTTCTTCTTCAGAAATTCAAATTCTTGGTGGAGATATTGATTCATTAGTTTATCTAAACTTAAGTGTTGTCCATTTGTGACCTAAAAAGTTTAAAATCTCAGTGTAGTTAATGGACGTCTAGTCAAAACAATCTAAAGTTTTAGAACTGTCCATAGTTGTTTTTCTCCTGCACTGTAAACTAAATCTGTCCTTATATTCTGTTGAATGGATATTTATTGACTTTTGAATTTAGGTGCTAAACTCATATATGGACATCTAGATAAAAGCGTCTTAATGTAGGTAATTTATCCTGCAAGCCTTATCCCTTCCAACTTTTCTTCCCTGCTTCTGTCCTGTCAGCAAAATCAGAACACTGGTATTTCTTCTCTTCCATCTAAATTTTTTCTGTTATGAGATTAGTTTGCCGGTTAGAACTAGCTGAGAAACATGTTATGAAACTTCTTTCCCTTGAAAATATCTTTGTTTTCTTTCTACAGAGCTAAAATATGTTAAATGTGCATTTTGACCAAAGTAATAAAGAACAGCAAAAAGTAAGCTTTAAAAGTGATAAGTTTTGGAGAAAGAACTAAAGCAAGCCCTCATTATTTTATATCTGTTAACCATGTTTAATGGAGCCAATCTCAAATGGAGATTTTATGTGTGTGAAACAAAGGATGCTTTAATAAAAATATTTGGTTTGATAGTCAATATTGAAAAAAATGTCTTGGTGCAGCTTGTAGTCTTATGTTCTGGATCTTTTTGTACTCTTTCACATAAAATATGATTGAATACAAGTGAATTCTACTATCCTGAAGAGTGAGGCCTTCCCAGCTGTTATCTCACACAATGATTAAAGTTTTTAAACTCCTCTACTTTGGCATAAATGCCTGCATCATATTTCTTATAAATCAAAAAGTGAGAGGCATATAGAGTAGTGGAAGGGGTTCCATTGATTAAGATCTTTGTTTTTTTTGTTAAAATCCATATATTTTTGAGGGGCAAAATGCAACAAAAATGAATGTATACATAAACTTGTAGAACCCTAAGAATTTAGACTTCAGCAGGTCATGTTGCTTCACAGGCTTAAGAGGTAGTTCATACCATTATTGAATAAAAGCAAAAAGTATAGTTACCATAGCAATGACCACAACACGTGATGCTGATATTTCCCTCTGAGATTTTAAAGACCCACACATTTTTATGGAAGCAGTACCTGAAATATCTCAGCTGCTCTTGTTGATCTTTGTTTTTTTATTAAAATGTACTAGATTTGAAATACTCATCAGCAGCTATTTCTGTGGAGTGATTTTGAAGAAGGCCAAGAAAGCAGTTGCAAGAGTACTAATTGAACATAGATGCTGTAAAGTTTCATTGTCAGCTGTTATTGGAAAGACATATTTTCACATATTATTATACTTGAAACAGAAAGAAAAAGGAGAAGCTGTATAAAGTCATATTTCCCAGATCAGATAAACACCATCTCTTGCTCCTTCCCTCTGGAGTGGTGAGTCTAACATATGCAGCAACAGTTTAGTAGGAAATATCTCAAACTCCTCTAGACTAGTGGTTTCCAAGCCTATCCTGTCATTTCCCTGCTTTCCCATTAATTTTCTCCAAATGAGAGAGCGCAGACTACGTAATACAGATTATCATATTAGTTTAAAATATTAATCAGGTGTAGGCACTTGGAGTATTAATCTTGTGTTTGCTGACAATTTACTTACATTTCATTGGAGTTTTAAGGAAAGCTATTCTTATAATGCAGTTATTTCAGAGGACAAGAACATAAAAATATTTGAAAAACCTTCCAGCTAATCCTTTTGGAAGAAATTCTAGGGAAATAACCCAAAAGAACATTGTTCTGGCATACAGGACTTAAAGCTCAAAGAAGGGTATTATGAAGTTCTACAGGAGGCACAATCATCTGGAAGAAATGTAAATGGAATTTTTAGAATGTTTCAAACTTTAGAGATCCATTACTACTTACTCACAGACCAAGTTTAGGATTCACTTCAATTTTAATCAAATTCAATTGGCCTACGGAAGTATCCTTCTTAAGTAACTATTTGATGAATCTCTTCCTTCTTTTTAGCTTAAATCAGAGATGCTGTTTTTTTATGGTTTATGATTTTATTTTTATTTTATGATTTATCCAATAAATCACCAATGTTGATGTACACTTCTGTATACAGAATAATACACTTTTTTTTTTTAGTTAGCTTTCTGGACATTTCAGAAGCAACCTACATAGTCTGCTGTTGAAAACTTGTCCTGCTGTGATACAGCATTTCTGTAGTCTGTATAATAATTTTTATACTATACTCCTGCAACTGATACAGATATAGCTGTACATAGTCTTTGTATATGTTGATGTATATGTGGAAAATACTATTATTTAATTTTAATAATAATTCAGTGTAGGAGAGAGTTGTATAGATACAGCATAGCAAATGTCTGAGAAAGCATTTCAGTAAGGTAGAGATCATTGACAGTGAGTAATGGTTTCATATAACAAAAACTGTCAAAAGGATAATTTACAGATAATATTAAGAAGGGTAAATGAGGAGACAATAGTTCAAAGTGAAAATACGCTCAGGGTGCAGTGATCCAAAAATTGTATTTGAAGGCTATATAATGGAAATACAAAGCTTGCAGAGCTGCGTGCTTTTGAAATAGAAGGAAATGTATAGTCTAATTGTTAAATATGGCTCCATTTACTGGACAAAGAGTATTATCATCAAAACAAGGCAAAAAACAAAGAACCAAGCACTCATTTATTCTGTAGGTAATGAACTCTCTACAGATGGGTGGAACAAAAGTATGTGGATTTGTACACTCCCATTTAAATTCTTAGGGGTTATCTTGTACAAGTTTTTCATCTCTTTACATATAATGCTGAAAATTAAGGTTTGGTTGTTCTGCCTATCGTGCAAACACACAACTTTCCTGTTGCTTATGAATGGAGGTGTCTTAATTACATTCTTCTGTACATCTCTGAACAATGTAACAGATTTATTTTTGAGTCACTCGTTTATCAGGTACTTGAAAGCAACACAGATATTGTGAAATTATTGATGAAATTTAGTACCAAAAGCATTCAGTTACATTCAATCAGGGTAAAACAGGAATTCAATCCTCTCTCAAAGCACAAGAAGATAAATTTTGGATCAAAGAAATGTTGTTAGAAAACAGAAGCCCTTTTTTTTAACCACTGAGATATAGAACTAGATCACCGAGCCCAGTGTCCTACCTGTGCTGTCAAGTATATTATATAATACCATCAATAAATGTAATATTGTCTGCTCTGAGAGTAATTAAAATGTTGTCCTCCTCTTTTCATTTTGGACAGATGTTGCACAACTCTGATGGTTATTGTCTTTTTCATGTTCCAGTCTAAAGATATTCGTGATTGATGTAAAAACATTTATTCTTATGCCTTCGTTATTCTGTACACTTTCCCCTTCTTTGCTGTATTTTGAAGAGTGAGTTTAATTCTGGCTCAGTCTTTATTTCTGTGACTTTTGAATGTTACTTATTTAGTTTCAGTTTTACAGGACAGATATCCTTTCTCTAACAACTTACCTTCTCACAGAAGTATTCAAGCCTGAAGTCTGACTTCAACTTCAGATTCTAATGAAATAAACTTTGGGAATGAATTAATCTTAGCCATCATAGAGGGAAAGTACACTCTGTTATAACCACCTCAAGAGTTTCCATTGATTACAAGGTGAGATCAACATGAAACCTCATTTTATGGGATGGGCAGAGATAGTAACCTTAACTAAAGCCATACAGAGCACATCTGTTTTCCAGAATTTTACCATTTACTTCCAAGCAGCATGTACAATGAAGTGTTAGATCACTCTTCTCTTTCCAGATTGTGCAACCATTAAACCAGCTAACACAGTTGCTATTCTTCTAACACAGTGCTTCTTTTTCAATATACATAGTAAGTTTTATTAAATCTATAATTCATATTTCTTAGTTCCTGTTGTCACATCAAGAGTTGCAAGCAAAAATAATAATGAAATACATCAGGAGTTATAAGCTAGAATGGTTATAAGAATGTTGCAACAAATAAAATGTTATACAAGTCCAGTTATACTCTCCTTGAGCCTCTATATAAAACTTCTGGCATGTGTTGAAGAATCACAAACTCAAAATGACTCCAGCTACACAAATGATTTGGGGATTTGAGTCTTTAGAATGGAAGGTTCTGTTTGTGTGTTCTCATGTTCTCACTGGCCATTATACACTGCATAAAGATATCAAGGAAGATCTTAGGTGGATGGAGGTTTGTTCTAGCCTGTATTCTCCAGCTACAGTTGTAGCAGATTATAAAGATAAAATGGTGTTAATTTTATGGAAATTGTGCAAAAATTGCTTGCATATTTAACCTCAACGTCTTTGTTGAAGAACTGGATGATAACATACTTGTTTACTTTTTTTTTTCTGCTACAGAAAGATCATTTCTATGAAAAAAGGGAGGAAACACAGAGATATGTGCCTTACTATGTAGGTCAACTATTAATTGGTTTCAGAGGGCTTTATTCTTTAAAATAAATCATCCTTTTATACTTATAGAAGACATTTGTTCCATTTGCAGTATAAATTGGGACACATGCAGTTTCCTTTGTTGTTCTCCAAACCAAGATGAGTAAGCAAGCCCATTAACTCAATGAGCAATATAGTGAGGCCTTTTGCAAAATACTTCAGAAGAAAAGTAGAAAAATCTCCATAACCACAGGTGAACAATAAAATAGCTATAAGGCTAAAGTATTGTTTGCAATATACCCTTAATCAGTGGCTCTTCTTTTTACATCTCAGTGTGAAATCTTCGTATCAGTGAAGTTGGTTTCAGAAGAAATAAGGAATTTTTATAAAATCTAAACGCCACAAGAAATTAGTTTCTATCTCTACCAAACATCCATTAAAGGCTCACAAATAGACAATTCTCAGCTCAAAATAGTTTCTGTCAAAACTTCAGCTTGAATAACAATGTCTTACATTATTAAAAATTATAACATTATTTAGAAATAGCTCCATCTTACTTAAAATATGTAACGTTGCCTTAAGTGAATTTTTTTTCTCTTTAGATAAATCTTCTAGAATTAGTTTAGACAGATAAAGGAATTAATAACTACTTATTGTAGAAGCTATCTTCTGTGGATGACTAGTTTGACTCCAGATTAGCTACGACTGGACAGTTTTATCCTCATTTCAAAATAAAGTGTAGTCATAACTCAAAATGATGCTGCTTTCATCTTTGTTATTACACTGTACTTGTACCATTACTGTACCACACTGTACTTCTCATACCACTGCAGAAAAAATTTATTTCTTTAGCCTGTTGTCCATCCGGTAAACATAGATTTCACAATTTGTTCCTTTATTTCATATTATATTTTCTTTTTAAGTGAGCATTATAAATGGAGTATAGAGTGGAAGAGTAAATCTGAGACTGTATGTGTACAAGTCTATGCAGCTGGGTGACATGCACTCCAGGGTCCCAAGGGAACTGGCTGATGTGGTTGCCAAGCCACTCTCCAACATATAAGAAAATTCATGGCTATCAGGTGAAGTCCCTTGTGACTGAAAAAAAGGGAAATATCACTCTCATTTTTAAGAAAGTGAGAAAAAAAGACCCAGGGAACTACAAGGCAGTGAGCCTCACCTCTGTGTCTGGAATCATGGAGCAGATCCCCCTGGAAGACGTATTAAGGCACGTGCAAGACAAACAGGTGAGACAGCCAGCGTATCTTCACTAAGGGCAGATTGTGCCTGACCTGTCTGGTGGCCTTCTAGTAGAAGGGACAGCATCAGTGGACAAAGAAAGAACAACTGTTGCCATCTGCCTGGACTTCTGCAAGGACTGCGACATGGTACCACACTTTGACTTGATCTCTAAATCTCTGAAGCCCATAGAGAGCAGCCATAAGGATAAGAAGCTGGGGATCCTGGTGGATGAAAGACCAAACATGAGCCAGCAGTGTGCACTTGCAGCCCGGAAGGCCAACAGCATCCTGGTCTGCATCAAAAGAGGGGTGGCCATCAGGACAGGGAGGTGATGGACCCCTTCTACTTTGACCTCATGAGGCCACATCTGGAGTACTGTGTCCACGACTGAGGCCTCCAGCTCAGGAAAGACATAGAGCTGTTGAAGCAGGACTAGAGGAGGGCTATGAGGATTCTCTGAGGGCAGGAGCACCTCTGATGTGAGGAAAGGCAGAAGGAACTGGGCTTGCTCAGCCTGGAGAAGAGAAGCTCCAGGAAGACATCATTGTGGCCTTCCAGTACGTAAAAGTTTATAATCAGGAGGGAGACAGACTTTTTACATGGACTAATAGTGATAGGACAAGGGTGAATGTTGTTAAAGTAGATTTAGATTAAATGTTAGGAGGAAAGTCTTCACTCGTGCTAGAACAGGCTGCCACAGAAGCTGTGGGTGTCCCATTTCTGGAGGTGTTCAAGGCCAGGTTGGATGGAGCCTTGGGCAGCCTAATATAATACTTATCTAGTGCATGATTTAGTAGTTGATAATCTTGCCCACAACAGTTGGAACCAGATGACCTTTAATGTCCCTTTCAACCTAAGCCATTCTATGATTCTAAAAAATAGTCATCATTTAGGTAATTAAAAGACAAAATGAAAACATAACACAAGTACTACACTTGCCATTGATAGTTTACAAGATCCACTGTCTTTCTGTTCTGTATTTAAATTGATTTTTTGCAGGAAAAACAGGGTAGGAGCTGTCTCATACCATGTATGTACAACTTAGGAACTCTGAACATGTACAAGCTGTACAACAAAGAACTACCATAATGTAGTCAACAAAAATAATGACTTTCTAGGAAGTGCTATGCGAGGGCATTCCAAAACATTTTTAGCAGTCATCTCTCTGTGGAGAAAGGCCTGAGTTAGTCACTAGTCTTCCCTATGTTTCGTACTAGGTACTAAAATGCATGTACTAAGTAACATTCCGGTCTAAGTCTTCACAATACTGAGCTTTTTATGCCTGGACACTAGTGCTCCCATAAATAACAAATCACAGAAGTCCAAATGGCTCTTTTGATACATGTGTAGTATACATGCATAAACAAGTCTGAGCCACTGCCCATCAACCTAGTAGCTCCTAGATGTACAAATGCAATGCAGTTTCTAGAACACATCTGGAGGCAGTTTGGAAATTACATCATAAGAGTATCTAGGGAAGCATATGTAAAATAATATGTTAGAAAGTCCTCATAGTGGAATATAGTACAAGAGTTGCATATATTTCAGAAATACCTTAAATATTGCTAAAAGATATTAAAAAGATATTAAATTTGTGTTGGTTTTGCACAGGAAACAAACATTATTTATTAAGCATCAAGTTAGTAAGCTTCTAAATTAAGTGATATTCAAAGGCATTTTATTGCTTAATGTCCCAAACAGACTGATTTTCTCAGCCAGTTTGTCCTGGTTTGTGAACAAAATAATAATTAAAAAAAAACATTTAAATTTAGTAAGTTTGTTATCAAACAGCTTTGAAGAGAAATATTATTTGTTCCTTCTCACATTTTGCTTTTCAATCTGAATTTCATTCAATATTTTACTTCAGAATAACAATAATGCCAGAGGAGTTTAGGGTCTAGGTATTTGAAGAGGGGTTGCCTCTGCCACTGAGTGATTACAACTAAAACATAGTCTTTCAATACCTCTATTCTTTACATTTGTCTATACGATCTACTTGAATCCCAATCACTTAGGGACATGGTCATTTTCTTACTGTACCTATTTTGTACCTAGCATAACATGGACCTGGATTTAAGGCCTTTAGATGCTATCATAACCATGTCTGGGGACATATATTTCTATATATGTATTCTGTTTTATCTACAACAGTTTTATTACACTCCACAGACATGACATTCACTTCCTTTCAGGAGTTCAGTTAATCTGTAGCAGCACAGAGTTGATAAAGTCAAACAGTAATGCTGTTTTGTCATCATGTTTTAAATGGTATGCTGAATGTAAGGTGGAACTCTTAGATACTTACCTCAGGGTTAGTTTCACAGTCTCTTGCTTTGTAGTTTTCAATGACCTGTTCAAAAAGCTTATGTTATGCATTACTGAATTGTAACTGAATCTGATTATGCTTGTCCTAAAGGGAAAACTCCCAGAACACGATCAATCTATTTAGAGATTTGATGTGTGATTTATACAATTTACAAGCTGTGTTTCATACAAACTATCACCATGCTTACCTTATTCGAATGTCTTGAAGGTTCAAAGAGTTGTACAAACACTGATAATTAACTCTGGGATTTTCAAAGAGATCTAAGAGTGAGACACCCATCTACCTCTGAATTGGCTAGCTGACTCCTGGAGGCCTCTTTGAGAAATCCATTCCTTGATTATTTCAGTCACAGCTCTTCTCCAGAATAGAGAACACTTCCTTACTTGTCCTATCTGCAAGTCCTAGTATGAAAGATTCCACCTGATCAAACTTGATATGTTACAAATAAGATTTTCAGAGAATAACTTGATTCCAAAAGGGATAAAAACAAGTAAAGTTTTGTTAACAGACTCTTGAAAACGTCAGACTACAAGTTCTACTAGTGGAAAGTTGAAGTGTTAAGATGAAAATAAAAAATAAATGTTTATTAGCAGTAAAGATGATTAAACCTTACAATAATTTATTGTAAATTGCTAGAGATTGTCCATGTTCAGCAACACTAAATATATTTATCCCTGAGCTATGCAATGTTTTGATCTTAAAACTGCATGTTTCTATTTTTTCAGCCTTTATACTACATGATGTTATCTCTTAAATATTTCCTGTTTCTGTTTTTTTCAGAACACAGCTCCTTCCAGAGAGAAAGGGAAAATATCGCAAAACATCTAGATGCCGTCGAAGGATTTTCATCTAATAAAAAAAATGTAAAATTGAATTTGTATTTTGCATATGCACACTGACTGCTCTACTCATAGCCTGTGTAACCTCCCACAATTAGAATGTGATAGGGCTCTTATGTTGAGGCTATTTAATTCTTTCCAAGTGGGTATACTACATTCCAGTTAAATTGTGTCTCTAATGTACAGAGAAAAAAAAAAAAATCAAAGACCTGGTATCCTGGTGGTAGTAACATGCTATGCTTAAGTTTTCAGCTTTAATTTTCACTGGAAGTTTCTGGGTATTGTAAACCATACACAATCCTGTATTAAATTGTCTTGGTAGGCCTCACAACAGAGGTTACTTGCAATATTGTATGTCCAACTGTGCTTTCACATTACATCTATGTTCCAAAAACCAGAAATCAGTTCAAAATGAGTTTGTGACTTTCAGTGCAAAATAATAAACTCTTTTTACACAACTGACCCATTATACACACATTTTCCAGTCTGAAGCAACAATCTTTGCTAAAGAGAAACATAAATAAGTTCTTACTTTGGCAGTTTTATTCCAAATTGTGATGCAAGATAACAGATGAGCAATATTATTCATTGACAAATGGGTTTGATCGGACTAGTGCAATGGTTCATTAACCTCATGATAAGTTTGGGCTATCTCAGAAGTGTTCTTGCTGTGAATTTAGATTTGATGATGGCTCACACATCAAGGAAACAAATTGCCTCGTCTTTTACAGGAAAAAAAGAGGGAGGTTTAAAGAAGTTAATTGATGTCTTTTAAATCCCATGACTAATAAAGCATTTTTTCTTCTATATATTTCTTTCTAATTCTTATGAGATAAATGAGACAGACAGAATGCCAAAAGCAGAGACTGCTTTAGTTCTGTTGTTACCAATTAGAGGGAGTCAAAGAACTCTGATTACAATTATCAGATTTTAATGAGCAATTGTCTGTCAAGATTTTTTCACAACTTTAAAGGTATATGCAACATTTGTATGCCGTGTACAGGTTCCCCTGTACAGAGGGTTTGTCTTTAGATAATCAGTACCAGATTTTTAACTATCAGTTAAACTATCACCCTTCACTAGGTGTTCTGAATATTTTTTTTAATCTCTTGGAAGAGATATTGATTCTCTTGTTTAATCTAATAAAATATGGACTAAAATATTAAAATCACAGTAAATCAGGAAAAGCAAAATTTGAAGTTACAAATCAGCTGATATAAGCTGGCATTTTTTTAAATGAGTTTTTTTTCCACTTTTTCTGCATTTTTTTTTTTCACCTTTAAAGTAACTTACTGGAGCTGCTGGGTTTGAAAACTTCAAAGTTCATGTTACAATAGATGTCCTAGCATTCAACTTATTTTTACACATATATAACAATGCAATGGGAAATGAGGAAATATTAGCTTGAATGTTTCTACAAATAAACGCCCATTTCACTTCTACATGATTAAAAATGGATCTCTTCCATAATTCTAACCTTCATCAGATACTATTTTTTGAAATTACCTCTCCTTGAAACACTTTAAATGATGGATGCTAATCAGAAAATTAATTATACTTGTGCACTGAACAGACTGTAGCCTGTAAGACCCAAGCTTTATTTGATGAGGAAATTACAAGATATCCAGTAAATGATGCACAAAGGAAGAAGCATGGGCCTTGTGCTTTATGACTATAAATGGAATGTGGCCTTTGAATTTGCAGCCCTCTGGGACAGTGAAAGTCACACATGAAGAAGGATGAGAAGGCAAGGCTTCGTATCTTCACTGATTATTATGTATAATTAATGTAAACATCCAGAATCTGCATTTGGTAGCTTCCTACTACAGCCTGTTTTCTGTATAAGCAATTTGGGCTTCTGAGATTGCCCAGTGAAATAGAGAGCTAATCCCTGTTTAGCCTGAGTGATCTAAATCTTTTTTCTCATGCACATAACTCACTTAGACACTTAGGAAAATTAGATACACACTGCCTGAGTGAGAGTTTCTGTATTTTTCTATCTATCTCCCTCTCCCCCACCCCACCCAGTTGTTTTTTAATTGATACGGCCAATTTATGTTCCAGCCAAATATGACAGATGGGATAGCAGTCTCAAAGTTATTAAGGTCTGACATAAGGTCTTATGAAAATCACTCTTAGGAAAGTAAAAAACATCAACTAATGAATCCATGTAGAGAAATACAGCAGCATGAACTCTCATTAGACACTGGAGGATCCAAGTATGAAAGATAAAATCATTTTATGAAAGCCCCAAGCACAGACATATCTTTAAGTGAAGTTTACTAGATAGTAGAACATCCATCCATGAGCCATATATCTTTTGTAATGCAGGTTTCAGTAACAGCCGAACACTTTGTGTGTTCTATTGCTTTTTTGCATTTGTTTGACTGTTTTTGTCCTTTTTAATATGGAAGCATTTTTTTCCAAAATTAAAACAATAGAAGTCTAATAACATCCAATCAAAAGCTTTTCTAAATTTTTATTATTATTATTTTATGAGTTGAATAATAATCAGAAAGAAAAAGGCACAGTTATTTTTTTTTCCCTTGAAAATAACTCTTCACTATCTTAAAATCATAGAACAAATCGTAGAATCATAGAAAGGTTTGAGTTGGTAGGGAACTTAAAGATCATCCAGTCACAAGCCTCTGCCATAAGCAGGAGCACCTTCCACTAACTAGATCAGAGTGCTCAAAGCCCGATCCAACCTAGCCTTGAACACTTCCTCACCACCCTCTTAGTACAGCGTTTCCTTCTATCTAATCTAAATCTACCCTCTCTCAATTTACAGCCATTACTCCTTGTCCTATCGCTACATGCCCTTATAAAAATTCTTTCTCCAGCTTTCTTGTAGGTCCCTTCAATGTACTGGCAGATTGCTTTCAGGTTTCCCTGCAGACCAAGCCTGTCTTCCTGGTCTGGTGACCTGGAGCAGACCTCCACTATAATGTCACCTGGCCCTGCTCTCCTTTTAATCGTGGCCCCTACACTCTCTGTTGTCTCCTCATCCACCTCCAGACAGAGCTCCACGCACTCCACTAGTTATTGACATAAAGGGCAACACTTGCTCCTCCTCTGCCCTGTTTGTCCTTCCTAAACATTTGGTATCCTTCCCAAAGAGCCTATATGCTTCCATTCCAACACAGTTGTCATAATGGGCAGCCCACCATGTCTCTGCAAAGCCTATATCATCATAGCCCTGCAGGTCTACTTGTTTATTTCTCATGCTGTATTTGCATGCAGATTTTTACTTGTTTATTCCCCATGTTATATTTGCATAGGGACTTTCAAAGTAAGGCCCTCTATGAAAATGATTTACTGGCTGAAGTGGCTGGAGTTTCATTGTGCTTCTCTTCAGGTGCTCTACTGCTGACTTGTTATCCTTCTCCAGGTTCTGAACATCTTTTGCTGATATTGGCATCTAATTGGTAGAAAAGGGATGGACTGAGGCTCCCCTCCACTGGAAACTTTAATGTAAAGCCATCAGTTTGGCAAGCCTGTGCCTGAAGATGCTCTTCCTCTTCTCTGGGGATGGACCCCATCAGACCCTAGGAGAACAATTTTCTCAAAGTGAGTCTGATGGTCTAATTACCCAAACCTCTGCCTGTAACATCAGTCCTGTAGCCAATTCTTTAGATTCAACTAGTCTTTTCAAACCTCTTCCCTTTGACTGGGCAGACTGGTCATGAGCAGTGGGTCTGCTGCAGACTGCATTTAGAACCAGCTATCTAACTCCTTCTCACCCTTCCTGATATTACACACCATCCTCACCACCCTCTGAAGCTCAGTCACCTGCTGCAAGAGGTCCTCCACCTGGGCACACTTGTTGCAGGAAGCTCTGCCACCTGTCCATGCCGCACGTGGAAGGTCTGGGCACTTCCTGCAGTGTGAGCTCCTCAGTACAGCCTATCCCTTCAGCAGCTCTGTCTGGGTGGAGATGCTGGCCACACTGGAGTATATGGTGTTGACACTCCAGCTGGAGCTGCAGCCTTTGTTCTCAGACTAGTTTCACCATTCTGCCTTGAGGCTCAGATATGATGAATACCTTCTGATCTGTGCAGATTGTCACAGAATGGTGCCTGGTTGCAGGGTTATGTGTGCTTCAAGTTTCCCTCTTGTCCTTTGGAATGGCTCTCCTAGACAACATTGTATTAATTATTACATAATTATTAATATATATGGTTTAATATTTAACAAAGCTGAAAGACTTACCTGTTTTTTATCAGTAACCACTTTTTTTTACTCCTTGTCTAATGTGTTCTTTAGAAGTGCATGATGGCTCACTTCTTTCACTTTCTTTAGTGATAAACTAGATAAAGCCTCACATGAATCCTGCTTTTATAGCCTATTCTTGTCTTCTCTTTCTAAGTGATATAGTGTAGAATAAGGGTCTTATTCTGTCACTGTCATTTTTACTGAAGTATGTGCTATGCTCTTAAATACTTCCATTAAAATAGATATTGCTACTTCAGAAATAAGGCACAACTCGATTTAATGGCAACATTGGTTCCAAAATGTCACCTTGCTATGCGGGCTGAAGTTGAAAACAAAGAAGCTATAGATAATGAATAGACATAGGTGTCAAATTCTATCACTATTTTGTTCAAAATCTACAAGAACATACCAGCAAATTTCATTGTAAGCACTACCAGTGCTGGTAATCCTGGAGAGAGAGGTTCTGAAATTTCCTTGGACA
Source organism: Numida meleagris (assembly GCF_002078875.1). Classification (NCBI taxonomy): domain Eukaryota; kingdom Metazoa; phylum Chordata; class Aves; order Galliformes; family Numididae; genus Numida; species Numida meleagris. The sequence continues at coordinate 5,210,615 of NC_034409.1, forward strand.
CGGTATGTTCCGCTTTGTTCCGCTTTCTGCCTACTTTTCATCAACATGTCTGTTTTAAACTGTTCATAATCCAAATATGTTTGGACACACTGGACTCAGCATCCCCTAAAGAATTCATTTAGGTTGTACTTAAATTTATGCTTGTAAGATTGGAGTTGCAAGATGAAGATAATCCCCTCTGGTCAAAGAGTAGCTTCAGCCCATCCGTAACAGATGGAGCACATATAACAGCTAAGTCCAGCTGAGGAATTTTTTAGTAATCAATATGAGAAGGAATATATTACTGCTTTGACAATCCATTACAAATAAATACCTATGTTTTGTTCTCAACTGCATACTACATTAGAGATAAAATTTACAGCTGTATGTGGTTTTGTTGTGCCTTCAGTGTGAATGCAGAAGATTTCAATTGGACATATTTCAGCATGCCATTGATAGGTCTTGGTCTCTACACTTAATTAACAGAGATACTGTTAAAATAAAAGCAATGTGCTGCTATCACTAGTCAGAAGTTATTTCTAGTCTTTAGAAATAGAAGCAGCAGCATATTTGAGTAGTAGCAGTTTTTGACCGATGACCTTTAGCGTATCGCAATTAAGGTAAAAGTTTATATTCTTTGCTTTTGTTTTTCTACAGACAGACATCATTTCTACATCACCTTTTTGCATTGAGCTCATCTGCTGTCTGTTGTGCAATGACAACATGACTGTCCTAACTACTTTGAACATCTATTTTAGGATTAGATGTACTGCTCTGTGAAAGTGCCCATCTTTCCACTAATAACATGACATCTAGATCACATGTCTCTATTTTAGAAGGCTGAAATAAATTAGAGTCCCATTTTCCCTGGAGTTACGCATGTATGTATCAGCACATGAATATATGAATGAATATCTACTTTGAATAGTTTTACTTCTTTTTTCAAGTTTGTGAATTTTAAAAAATAACTAAAAATGTAAGAATATGATTTTCTTGTTTGTCTCTTCCCAAAGTACTGACATGTTAATGCAGGATTTTCTAAAATCAATAGTTTTAGAAGCAAATGGCTAACATTGATTCTTTAAGGTGGGAAAAATCCTTTTCTACATAGATAAATTATTGCTGTATTTAATAATGGATGAAAAATACTGTCTTTTCTTATCACCAGTCAAGACTTATATCTCCTACATGTCCCCCAGGACAGATGGATAGCACACATTCAAATGCTCTGAATTCTCAAAAGCTCTACACCCTGCCACTATCATGACAGCACAGGATTCCTTAAGCATCAGATTATAATACAAATTATTTTTTCCATTATTATTTTAATTACTATAATTTTGGAAGATAGTTGAGCTGCATATACAGTTTGGGTCTCACATAGCTTGTATAGCTAAGTTGTACATACCCCATTGCCTTGTAATATTTGTCATGATGAAGAAAGACAATCCTGTATTATTCTCACTCCTATATATAATAGAGAGGTTCTAAGGCCTTATTCAGAACATATACCTTAGCAAAGCTACCTAACTTAATCTCCTAAAGAGAGAAAAGCTCCTCTAGACGATGACTTAGCAGCTTCCCTTCCTTAGGCAAAAGTAAATATTATGAATATCCCTGCTATGAGAGAGATGCTGTGTTCTTCAAAGAATTTACCTGAATATAACTGTTCCAGGATGCACACAAAGTACTTTGACGAACTGGATTTAGACAAGTTTATGATTATTCCAACAACCTAAACTTAAAAACATGTTATATTAGTGTCACTGGCTGTATCGTTGACTATATTTCTTCTTTCCAGCAAAGAATTAGTACTGCCATTTCCTTCCTGTTGATTAAAAGTGTTCTATACAATTTTTTTTTGTTGTAATCTTGGGACAGATTGCTAGGAACAAAAGGTCAACTCTTTGAATTGTCACTCAGCTGAATTTGTCATTCTTTAAACCTGTCAAAAATGAGTGTTCTACTTTAAAGAAATATTACGTCTAATTACAAGAGTCCAAGGTAATAATCTTCGGGAAAAAAAAAAAGCCTTCATATACTGAAGAGGCAGTTCAAACTTTCTGATTAGCTTGTCATTTATTTTAAAGAGTTGGTTTGATTAATATAATGAGGAAACACTCATGAATGGGCTCATGCCCAATGCCATCCTCTAAAGATTTATGCTGGATTGATATATATATATATATATTTTTAAATTGTTATTATTTTTTGCTGACACAAAGATACTGAATTAGTAAATGAAGAAAAGTCATATTATAGCTGAAAAATTGTCTATGTGATGTAGTTAAATGGCTGCAACCAAACAGAACATGTTTTAAGAAAGCCAAAAGAAAAATAATTCAGAAGGGAAACAGGAATCAAGGTGTGAGGTGAAGAATTACACAAGGAAACACTGGCACAGATATCTTCACATCAGCACTGGCAGTTTAGCTTCAGCTATAGAAGTAATAACTGTGCACTGACTGAAGTCACTGGCAGCACTACTGGTGCTTGCCTTCACCCAGCCGTGTAGGCAGCTCCCCACCTTATGGCACCCAGCTGCAGCTTTAGATCAGCTTCCCAGGCCCTACTAAAGGAATGGAAGAGAAGGAGTCAGGTGTCTTCTTTCCTAGACACAGAAAGTGCGAATACCTCAGTCACTGAATCCAAGTAAAATTCTCTTGAGGGGAGGAGAGCAAAAGCAGATATGCAAAATTAATAAGGTCTTCACACTTTGGTCCCTTCGTTATCTGTAAGAGACACATACAGAAGATAACTTCCCTACTATTCTACTTTGATGAGCATATTAATAACCTCATATTAGCCAAGTTGAGGAGGATGTCACACAACCAATGGGTAGACATTTCACACAACTTAAAGTCAGACATATGTATGTCTCCGCACACACCTCCAAGAGATTATAGCTTAAGCTTTTCGAGCAAGCTTACTTTGTTAATATTTAAGACAGGTACAGTGATAAATAGCCTCATGAATACAGAGATATCCGTGGTAGCTATGAAGCTGCTGTCGGTAGAGATAGATTGAGTAATAACTCTGTTCTGGGAAATACAAGAAGGAAAGGGAATGGTGATTTATTAAGTGCAATGAACATATACTGTTTAACAAGTATAGCAAATGGAAGTGAATAATACATGAAAACTTCTAGGCCTTAAATTTAGTGCATAGAAGACTGCAGATTAAATCCATAGTAGCGGAATAGTAAGTGGAGAAGCCAAAGAATGGCAGGTTATAATGGGCAGTGAGGAGAGGAATGAACCTGATTACGATTGTCTAGATGTCATAGAGCCTTAGGCACAGGGAAAAGTAGATTGACACTTGAAAACCATGTAAAACTTTTTGGTGTAGCTAAGGGGCCTGTTATGTGTTACATTCATAGCATGTGGTGCTTAACTTATGGCTTTGTTCCACACTGAAAATGAGTCATAAGTGCTGCTTCAAGCTGTTTTGATTCTGATGACAACTCTGAAAATATAAAGCAACCAGTAGCTCCCTGCAGCAAGCTGTTTCCTGTCCAAATAGCATGTCAACCTATCTAACCTCCAGGTTTTCTGACCTGACAGACTTTTGTGGATTTTTCAGGCCCTAGCAACAAAACCTCAGTTTTGAGCCTAACTTCAAAAATTTCAGCACTTCCAGAACTCAAGCTGTGCATGGAACATTGAGAAGAGCAAAACAAATGAATGGCAATCTATGAGACTCCCTGAAAGACTCTACCCTCTTGAAATCCAACATCATTGATGAGTTTAATTTACATTTCTTATCTCTACAATATCTGTCTGCCCAAACCCTTTCATAAACAAGAAAAAGAGTAGCCTGTGTGGAACTGTTTGATTCTTCATGTCTCAGAGAAGCATGTATATCACACTGAGAATTCCTGCAGGGTTCCTCTGCTGTTCAAGTCTGGATTCTCCATCGAATACAGTTTTAACCAGTCATTAAACACTGTTCATTCACAGATTCATTGTGTCTGAAGTCAGCAGGGACCACTGGATCATTTGGTCTAACATATTTATACTATATGTCATTAAACTTCACCATTTTACTTCTGTACAGAGACTAAAAATTTGTTTACATTGTACCATCAAAAAACATAACTGGAATATCCGAACACAAAGATATCGAAGAGTAGCAATACTGGTTAATAGTCACTGTATTCTGGGCTGTCTATGCTAATGCTGCCTATCATTTTCACTCCTGACCATACTGAAATATTGTTATGCAACCACCTTCCCTTCTTAGCCTGTAAGCAAAACAAAAAGTCTTCTAAAACTTCCTCTGAGATTTTGCTGTGGTGTAGTAAAGTGTATTTTAGTGCCAGCATGATCTACATGCACTAATTTTGAAATGCAATGATAAATCCCCTTTGAAAATACTTGGTAAAACCTAATAAATTTGCAAACGCTATTTGGTCTTATACTTATCATTGATTAATACACCTGTATGGTCACCAAGGAATGAATTCAAACAATTTTGACACATATTTCTCCATAGATCCATCTTGATTAGAATTAACCATAGTTCAATCAATTCTAGCCTGTTATGTAAGTTCCTCCGACAGTAATGCCTGTTATATATTTGCACTGAAATTATATTAGCTATATAGCTATATTAGCTATAAAGAGCATAATAACATTTTTTGATAGAGAAGATTCTCAGCTACAGAATACTATCTTTTCAACGCAGTCACCATGATTACTATGCATTTTGGCTAGTGATCAACTAGAGCCTGCGTGCTGCGCTCCTAAATTTCTGCACCAGTGGAGGTGACCCACTGTTTCACAGCTGCTTTGGTAGGAAGATTTTGTCCATGCAGTTCATCATTTATCAGCCTGAACAGATGGAAGTCAGAAGGCACAAAATCCAGACTATACAGTGGGTACGATAGGACAGTCCAGGCAAGACTGTCAATGTGCTCCATGGTCTTCAAACTAGTATGGGTCCTGGCATTACCATGTTGCAAGCAAGAGGTTGTCTTCTGTTGCAAGTTCAAGGTTCAAAATTCTCTGGAAGTTCAAGACTTCATCTTAGTCAACATCATGATGTAGATGTCAGTGTTGATAGTTTTTCCAGGTTCCAGGAAATCCGGAAGGATCACCTCTTTCCTTTCCCAAAAGACAGTGCACATCACTTTATCCACTGAGGGCTGCATCTTTAACTTTTTCTTGGATGGGGAATTCACATCTTGCCACTCCATGGACTGCCATTTTGACTCCAGTTCATAGTGGTGACACGTCTCATCACTGGTAATGATGTGATCCAGGAAACTGTTACGTTCAGATTCATATCACTTCAATAAGTCAATAAATTGCTTCAGTAAATCCAAACTTGTCCACAGTTCTTTCTGTTTCTGTGGGACCCATGTGGTGCAAACTTTGCCATGTTCCAACATAGCCACCATCATTTCCAACACATTGAAGCCAGTATACAGCCCTGTACACAGTTCACTGGTTGTAATCCATGAGTTCGTGCGGAAGAGTTGATTGAGACGCTCTTCTTTTTGTGGTGTGACAGCTGTCCATGGCCATCCAGAACCTGGCTTGTCTTTAGCATTGCTCTCACTACTGCTGAAACGCACCACCCACCACCTCACCCTTCTGACATCCACTGTTTGGTCTCCATAAATAAATAAAAGCATCAATGAATGTCAATGGATGGAATTTTTTCCACATGGAGGATTCATTCATACACACTTCCATGTCTGTTGTGTCAGACTGCCCCTCAGCTGCCATCTGTCTCATGGCAACAAAATGTAATGGAATACTGGTGGAAAGGCCTATGTAAAAAAAATCACCAAACGTAACCTTCCTAAGACCCCACCAACATTCAAGCTCTACTGTGATTAATATGTGTATGTGGACATATTTCTCCCCTATAACTTTACAAACATTTAAAACACGATCCTGGAAGCTTCACTGATCTCTCAGGACTGCTGTTCATCAATGGAGATAATGGTATGAATATGGGAACATATGAAGCTTATGCAGACAAGAAAATATTCGGGATTTTAAATTTTCACCAGAAAATAAATTTTTCCCACCTTTTCTGACAACATCAAAATAATTGAAAACAAAAATTGCTTTTAAGTAGAGCCCAGGACTTCTTTAATTTAAGAAAAAATAATATATGTTAGAGCCACAATGGAAACTTCTATCTTTTTATCTAATTTTCATGAAAGGCTTCAGAAGGTGGTAGGTGGGACTTCGGTTTGTTTCAACCAGATGACTTCTATGAAAATATTTACATATTCTCCTTTCTTAGTCTAATTTATATATATATATATATATATCTTTCTTCCTTCAATAGAAAAACATGAAGAAGCTCTTTACAAATCCCAGTCTACACAGGCACTGGGCTGGCTGAATAGTTTCTAATCCTCTAATTTTGTACACGCAGAGTGCCTCATGCAGTGGAGCTTTTACTGCTTTGTAAGTGGTTCCATTCTAACTCCCTTACTTCTCCAGTTTAAGGTTACACTGTACTTGAAAACACCATCTTAATTATACTTCAATAGCAACTTCATAGTTTTTGTTCCTCTTTCAAGTGTTTGAAATGAGTGCATAACTACTCCCCGAGGTTATCTCTATTAGCCTAATACAAAACTGCTCATCTTCATTTCAGGTGTAGAGTTCTGAAGGAGACCACAGCTTTCAGCAAGCATTAGTCACACTGAGTCTGCTGAGTAAAAGTAGTTACGTGAGAGTTAAATGGTGCCAGAGGACTTCAGCCAGATGAGTGCTTCCAAATGAGTCATCCTCATGAGTGAACCCATTAAGTATTGAACTGAAAGATGCCCAGTTTGAGGAGTGCCAGGTAAAATCCTGATAGAGCCGTCTGTGAAAGAGCTGTCTGTGATACTGGTTAGCATCAAATGTGCATTTCAATGTAGACTTTCTCTCTGTGAATAACTGCTCCAGTTCCCACCAAGGTGCTAAAGTTTAATGAGGACAGGAATCTTTTTCACTTTCCAATTATTTATAAGTAACAGGAGTGAATACAAGCGTATACCCATCAAATTGTGCGCAGGAAATGAAGTGTGTGACTGTTGTTTTTTTTACCAAGACTGTGTCTCATATCCCACAGCCACATGTTCCTTTAAATTAATAATTACAAGCACCTGAAATTTTGTCCTTTATGCCCATAGTAAGTTCATGTCCCTTGAAAAAAATTATTGTCCTCATCTATTTGAGATTCCTCACTGAGGTCACCTTTATTGTTATTTTTATCACTAGATATTTTGCATTTTTTTAATGGCAATACTCCAAGGCCACAGAAGAGGTCATTTCATTTGGCTTTCTGTGAGCCCCAAAGAGCTTGTGATCTAAATAGGAAAATTATCTATCCATCTTCTGTGACTATTTTGACCTTTCTCATTTTGCCAACTTCCCAGTTACCTTTATGGCAATGATTCTCCTGCTGGGCTAATTACCTCTAATTGTGCTGTTCCTGTTACCTTGCTAGACTGACTTTTTGCCATAAAATGACCTAATATGGACATGAGTGAAGTAGGAAATCTTGTTCCCAGACTGCTGTCAGTTGCTTGCTAGGATGAGGAACTTTGATAATAGTCCTGTAGGTAACCTCTATTGCAGTTCTGGAAGGGCAGATTGGACCAAACAGTGTCCAATCTGAGACTCTCTGTCCAGCAGAGAGTGACAAATATGGTCAGGGGCCTGGAGCATCTCTCTTATGAGGAAAGGCTAGGAGAGCTGGTACTGTTAAAACTGGAGAAGACTGAGAGTGGATCTTCTCAATGCTTATAATTATCTAAAGGGCAAGTGTAGATTTTTGCTTGGAATGTAGAGGACTTCTCTAATCCACTCCAGCTCAGGCTGAACAAGCAAGTGTGTGGACTAGCTAAACAACCAAAGCTAGAGACCTATCCAGGACTGTGAACTGTCACTGTCCTAATGAGATCAACTGAATTTTTGCCAGTTTTGCTATTTGCTATCGTCCCAGTTTGCAGTAGTCCCAATCCTAGCCACAAAAGGTATGAATGAGTTCAGGCGCTCTGACACAGCAGCATTTGATCTGAGACCTTCAGAGGTAAAAGTATGAACAACTGTCTTACACTGACGAACCATGCTCACTACAGACAAGCACAGAGGAAACCTGCATTGCTCACTTACCAAAGAGATGATGTGAAGGTCTCATCTGTCTTGACACCTCTGCTAAAAAGAACCAAACTTACTTTTCAAAAGAAAGGAGAATGTTAAAAACCCTCTTTCTCGAACTTGATCTCCAAGTGGCATCAGTGTAACCCAAGTGTAATCTCTGTTGTACAGCCCCATTAAGTCTTGACTTGCTTAAAAGAACATATTGAAAGAATCTAATGAGACATAGCACAGGTGAAGTAGCCGACTAATTTTAGTATGCTGACTAATACTTGCGTACAGCTTGACTTGAAAAGCATCAGGTGCCTTTGGTGAGAACATCTGCAGGCCACAGTGACAAACACCCATGGACATACTCCCAGCATTTTACGGTACTGTGCAACCCCAAAAGTCTCACAAAAAGAATTTATCTTTACATAGTACTAAAAAAAAACCTTTATAATGTGCTAAAATACAAATCCTTATATTAAACTGTTCTTTCAGTGAAATTCTTAAAGCACTGCAATCAACACCAAAATATCTTTTTCCATTTATTCTCCTCTTGCTTGGCCAAAAGCATAAACCTAGTCCTTTATGATAACACTTGTTTTACAGATTTGAAGAGAAAGCATTCCCTACTCTTTTACCACTTGGAGAGCAGATGACAACTTCCTACATTTTCTCGTGTCACATAAGCAGCATGTATCAGTGTCAGGCAGAAGGTGTTCCTTGACTGGAAAATCTCCAGTAATCACAAGAGAAAGCCAGAGAGTTAATCAGCAAGGCAGCAATGACAGAATGTTTCTTTATTTCTCCCAGCTCTTAGGTCATTGCCTTACTCCATGCCTACCCATTAAAAAGATGTAGTCAGTTTGACCTCCTGAGGCTTGAAAGCTTACTTTTACTGACACGATAGGTTATCTTGCAGTAGTTTGAATCTGTCAAATAACTCTTAATTACAGAACTATCACTGACAGAACATTATATTGAAAAATATCAAATTTATTAAAGAATTGTTTCCCCTGTTGGAATACTGAGTTGCCTGACTGCCTCAGCTCTTTCTTGAAGTGCTTTCCAGAAGAGAACTTGCCAAAAGATATTTAAGGTATTATACCTTGCTGATAAATAACCTCAAACTGTCAGGAAGAGTGATAAAGACCTTGGAATAAAACTGCCTGTAATAAGCAGCCCTGTTTGCAACCTCAGTAAGTAGCAAAGGCTTTACTGGGTCTGGACACTGAGCAGACCCTTTCCTTGGATACTCTTTTGTTCCCTGTACCCATTCCCCTGCTGAGCACAGAACATCCATCAGTGAATTTATAGCCTCATCAAACTTGAACACTTGCTTCCAGATTTTAAAAATGCCAACTGTTGCCTTCCCTCGGGAGACAGTGTTTCTCAGAGCTGATAGAGATTCTGCAACTGCAAAATTCGGAGTGATTTGAGGGTATTAGTTTGGAGATCCACAGTTGAGCTGGAGTTAATTTTAAATTAAGAGGGTAAGAAAAGAAGAACAAAGTAAAAATATTGAAAATATGATGCAGGTTTATATGGGATTATGGGAAGAGTAATATCTTACAACTAAATGCCAAATAACTTCAAAAATACTCAAATGATAAGGCAGTTTAAGGTCTGCTTTTATTCTATAATTTTCTTATTTTTCTGTGTTATTTTTTTTCCATTAAGAACAAACTATCAGTGCTAACTGGAAACATGGAGTTGAAGAGAGGTAAAATATGGCAAGATTTTGACTTGAAGAACTGACCGCCAAAGAGCTGTCTTTTGTATATAACAGAATTATTAGGTCAAACATGGATGCTTGTCTAAACATTTTTATTCGGGTACCATTTATCAAAAACCTCTGTTGTCTCCAGCAGTCCTTTCTGAGCTCACCTGAACAATTTCAATCATTTTAGCACATTTCCCCACATTTAACCCCAGTGTGGTCTTGTAGAAGACAACTATTCGAGCAGAGTACACGGACAATATCTCACAAGGCATGAGTGGACGAGTGAGACCAGAGAAAATGGACCATAAGCTGGAAGTCCTAAAATGAAGTATCTGCAGTTTTTCTTTCTGTTTCCACTTCTTCCCAGATGTGACATATGGCATCAGCAGATGTGGAAGCAAACACGAGATAATGCTTCAGTTATTATGAGCATACCTCAGCTTTCCTTGCCTCTCCCTACCATGGCAAACTAGCATCCCTTCTGCTGTATAAATCTCTGTAATCACTAGCATAATCTCAGACCCATATCTATGCTTTTTTACCTGTTGTCTGCAGCCATATCCCTATTCTGTATTTAGAGACCTCTTAAATCCTACCACAAAATTATTAAGAAGTACATCCAACAAATTGCTTAACATCATCATTACTCTGGATAAAAAATATAAAAATAAGATAAACTATTTTCTCTTCCCAATCCATTCAGTCTATCAGTGTTCTAGAACTTCTCAAGTGTGCATGGAAAGGCAATTCTGTAGTGCTGTAGTACATTTAATTTTACTATGACGTTATTTCTGATTTTGGGTGTTAATCCAATAGTGATTCTGACACAACTACTATAAGGGGTGAGCAAGTGGCAAAGTCAGAATACAAAAATCTAGAAGCATCAGATCTGGTGGAATTCTGCACCAGCAGAACTCTGATGAGTCTTTATAGAGATATGGCATTTATGCCCATGAGAGGAATAGTCTAACATGTCACAAAGCATTGAGATATTTCAAAGAGCATTCCAAATTGAATACATTTAATTTAATTTGAGTAAATGGATAAAGAGCACAGCTAAAATACACAAATCTAGGTGTGTACTTTGAGGTCCCTACAGATTACCTAGAGTATTTAAAGATGCTATAGTCATTGGACATCTAATCAATACAGTTAGTGAAGTTTACTGATCTGCACAATTGACTAAAATAGAGGTTGACGGTATTTTTCATTGAGATTGTTATTTTTCAAGACTGCTAAATGCGTTGACTGTTAGGTGTGTTAAGACTCCACTCAGTGACATACCCCAGACTCCTGGTGCCATTCAATATGAACTAAGGAGTTCAAATCATTAGCTTGGCCTTGGTAGATATAACATAGTGCTTATGGGAGACCTGTGTCCTTCTGGACCAGCAGCTGGTGAAGCAGCAAGGTAATCTAGGGCATTTCAAACATCTCTGTACCCTTATGTGGGTAATCAAATCAGGCCATAGAGCTCCACTTCCTACAAAAAAGCTTAAACTTACAGCTGTCATATAGATGCGTACATATAGAGAATGTATACTCCGAAGTGCAGGTATCTGAGGGTTCTATTTGGTTATTCAAACACAGCAATGCAATGCCATTTCAGATTTCCCAGGATATCCCATTTGACACTCATCTGCCCTTCCAGAAAGGTATGGTTCTCCCATGGGTCTTGCGTTGCACCTTCCAGACCTGCACAGATGTTCTGGATACCCCAGGGCATCTCAAATGACATTAAATGTCGAGTCTTAGGCAACTAAATCAAATCCTAAGTGAAGGTTGTATGTGTCCCCATCTGAACCATCTGTCTAGACTTTTCTTATTGTCAACATAATCACTGGAATTTAAAGTACAAGCTACTTGACCAGAACCAAGTATTTAAATTAGAGTATGATTATTAACTTCTTCCTCTTCTCCCTTGAATTTTCCTTTGGTCATTTATGCCTAGTAGAAATAGAAGTACAAGTACAAGGCTACTGCCTTAATTTGTTACTGATTTGATTAGGTGACATTTCATACGTCTAGTTCAAATGGAAATCATCATATAAGAAGGCCAAAGGAAAGCTGGGTCATTTACTCTTGCTATCTGGGTACAGAGAGTGGTCATATTTGAGCCCAGATAATAACATTTACGTATGTGAATGGATGTAAAAACTGATGAGGAATAATGAATTTATATTTTTGTCTGTTGCAGTGAATAGGCTGTTAATCTCCAATAAAAAGCACTAAATCAGTTTATTTAACAGTGTCTTCTTGGTATTAAAATCTAGCAAAAATTGAAGAAATCTTTTATTGTTTATGTATCACTCAGGACTGGAGAACCTCTCTTCCAAGCTTTTCTGTTTCTCTGACCAGAAGAAGAATCAAAATCACATGTAAGGAAAAATGAATCTTCAGATCTTGACTCAATATTTGACAGCAGTAATTTGCCTTTTTTTTTTTTTTTTTGCTTCTCCTTGGGAAATGAGGTGGCCTATGTGACTTGAAAACTTGACGCAAGTTTTGTAGAAATAATACTTGTAGCTTTAGATTTTGCAGTTAAGTACTGTGTATTGTTGTTACTTTTTTTTTTTTTTTTTTGATAACACAGAGGAGGCCAAATCGAATGATTAAACTCTGACCTGTATCTGTAGGAAGTAATTTGAACAACCTCTCTTAAGAAGTCTAGCCTTCTCTGTAGCATGCACATAGCTTTCATTAACATTAAATACAGTTACATGTGCACACCAGGGCATAAGCTTCTGAGTATATATTAATTAGCTAAGAATTGATCTGATATTTATTCTCCTTGAAGTTAGTATTTAAGAACTCCATTTTGGCTTGCCATCTTCACAACTTTTTGAGAGTATGTTTGTTCATTTTCCTTTAATTTTTTCAATTACCAAATTTCTTCAGTGACCTGCTTCAGTGCATGCAGCCATTTAAAAGAAAGTTCTGTACTGTAGCCACAAGAAATTACTTTCCCTCCATGTCTTTTCATAGACCAATCCCTATAAAACATTACCAATATTTTAACACTGCTTAATTAATAAGATCAGAGGAAATTAATTCTGGGCCTGTAGTCAAAATGACTTTGTCGTTGTAGAAGTTGTAGTTCGGAAGAAAATGCAGATTACTTCTTTACGTCTCAGATGGTCTATCCAAACAACACTGCTTTCTTTGTAGCAGTTAACCAATTCAAAACATCAAGCTGTGAAAATAAATCAACATGGTGATACAAAGGGCTAGAATTTTACATTAATCATGTCTTCTAAATGGATCGCTTATAAATAGAAATTATTTAATTACAGTTGGAGTTGGGTTCAGGATTCCCAACCAGCTTTTCCAAATCACAGCCTTAATCCAGCCAGGCTGTCCTTTGTAAGTGTTTCAAATCAACTGCTAAAACATTAGAATTAAAAGTGCAAGTACTTACTAGAACTGATAATAACCGTTTTTGAACCTGATTTGCTTGTGCAGAAAGTCTGGAATGTTGTATTTCATAATTATGGGACCTCTAATTCTGATCACAGAAAAATTTCATATGAAGGAGCTTCTTAATTTGTCCACAAAGTTCGTAACCCTCTACTGCACTTCTTCACCTTCAGGTGAGTTGATGCAGAATTCCTAATTCTTTCTGCTCTGGCTAAATTATCTGCAGAAACATCATGTGATCAGGTACTGGAAATGAAATTCATTTTATCTTATTTAGATGTTCATGATGTGAACATCCACTGTGGATCCAGTTTCCCCAACTCTCTGGGAATCAGCGGATATATGATGCAATATACCTCACTCCCTCAGATGTCAACTGAGGGGCAGACTATAAGCATCGTAAGAATGCTCTAAGAGTGAGTTCTTTTGAATGTCTATTTGTCTGTTTCTCTCTTTTGACTACAATAATAGCCTTGCTGGTTATCTCAGACAGGGCCGTTAGGTTAGGTTAGACAAGGCAGTTAAAGGTTATGTGAGGTGCCATCAACCTTTTTCTAATTTTTACTTCTTTTGGGGATATTCAAAATAAGAGAAAGATTATTTGTGACTGTGTTATCAGTTTACAAATTATGCAGTAAGCTTGTCCTTGCATGCATTTGATATTATATAAAATGGAATCTTTGTCTTTGGAGGCATGCAAAAGAGATGAGTTGTGCATTCATCTCTTGTACATTAAGTTTTGGCTCAAACATGCAATGGTTAATTCCAGAATCGGGGACATTTTCCCATCTATTCCATACTTATTTCTCTCCTTTATTTATTTTTTATTTCTCTTTATTTAAGTTAAAAGAATACTGTTCTTTACTTCCAGGCCCTGATAGTGAAGTAGGCTTAAACAGAAAGAAGACGGAGTTAATTAATTTTCCCTTTGGGAGCTACCCTTTGGCCTGAAGACAGTTATTTTAAAAATAGCTTCCCTCTCCCTGATGCCAGTGTTATCACAGACACAATTCTCAGCTTGACTGTCCAGATCAGAAATGAAATCTTTGTATTCAAGAGATGAATTCTGTATGTAATGCTTCCCTGTTGTGTTCAGACAAGTTCTTTCCATAGGCTGCGTGGCAAGATTTTGTGGGTATTGTTTTGCTTGGTTTCTGTATATTTGATCATGCTTGTCATACAAGAGTAAAAGCTGAGGGCATGATGCTGGTGAGCCTTGAATATATGCGTATAAAACTGATGTTCTGCTTTCCTGGATCTGTTCAGACAGTTTTGGCAGGCTTGTGGCACTTGAATTTGTATTTCTTTAAAAGAAAAAGAAAAACAGCCAAGCAAACATAGTTCAAATATACTATTGGATATGTCTGTCTTCTACAGATCCCTATTAGCTCAGACAAATCCTTTTAGATCCCTACCTTAGTTTAAGCTTTCAGTAAAATGGGCATCTGCTTATTTTAAAGACAGGCTCACTGCAATCACAGGAAGGGATACTACGTGCAAGTGACATGAGTTCTTCCCAGAATTTGCACAATTTTACTCAGCACTTGAGAAAATGGTTGGTTTCACTCCTCTCTGAAAAGTGGGAAGGCCAGGCTCGTAAACTAAAATTTGTATTTACTGCTGTACGTTAAGATACATTAACTCCTGCTGAGGATAAGAAAGAATCACAAAACTCATGTGAATTTTACTGTACCTTATTTATATCACTGTCCTGGTCATCAAAAACTGCAGTGTGTGCTAAACCATAGTGCATGTTTCCCATCTATCCAGAAACTCAGATCAAAGGCAAAGTCCATATGCTTAAACATCTGCTGTGATGCTATATCAGAACAAACCTTCAATTATGTTTCAAGTTGGTGCAGTGCTGAAAAGAAGAGCTGTGAATTTCTCGGGCCACACAAAGAAGGTGAGTAGTGGTTGAACTGTCCATTGAAAAAAAGTCTGGACTCACTGACTTTGAGACTTTTCTCTCATCTTCTTTCCCACAGATTCCTACACAAAATTATAAGGACTGGGAGTTTAATATTTAAGCCACTGAAGAACAATGAAAAAAAATTCATTTATGTGATTTCCAGTTTGTAGACAGCTGTACGCAATGTGGTGCATAAGTGTACTGTACAACCTACTTTCTTTATAGGGATGTTTTGATGATTAATCTTTGTGAATCATTACGAGATCTTTAGATAAAAGACGCTATGTAGTATTCCATAAGGCCTCAGGCACGAAAGCATCATTAAGAATTTAACAATAAAAATATGGTTACCCTAGAGGCTGTCAGATACCTCTGGTGGTAGAAATACCTACACAAATAGGTACTGTAACATTGATAGAATAGTTTATTTGATGAATTTCTCAGTATTTTCAAATACATTTGACAGTGTCTTTCATTATTCACCTAACTTGCATATCGCTGTTAAACTGTTATCTCATGAATGTAAAATGCATACTATAGGTTTTCAGAGTTTCACACAAACATTCTATTAAAGGATACAAAATAGTATAGCCATTTCTGAAAATTTTTGTGGTGAGGACATTGGACAATGAGCTTACCTAGTATATAATTCAAAGACTCAGAGTAGGCATGGGAAGTATCTCTAGCATTCTGATGATAGAAACAGTGACCCAATTGACAAAGCAGCTGCAAGTTATCCATACCGAGTTATATCTTCCATTAAGTTCAGGACATGAAGTGTTTTGAAGACACATGATTGTAATGAACTGCATATAGTCAGAGCTGAGATTGAAAACTCACACTCATCTGCCATACAGAACCCATTTGATCTGGAACCTTATCATATAGGTCACACCCTTCTAATCCAGTCTCTCCAATTTAGAGACAAGGGTGTGGTGGGGGACTATGTCAAAGGCCTTGCAGAAGTTCAGGTAAATGACATCAGTTGCCTTCTCTTTGTCCACTGATGCCATCACTCCATCATAGAAGGCCACCAGATTGGTGAGGCATGATCTGTCCTTGGAGAATCTGTTCTGGCTGTCTTGAATCACCTGCTCATCCTTCATGTGCCTTAACGTGTCTTCCAGGCAGATCTGTTCCATGTTCTTCCCAGTCACAGAGGTGAGGCTCACCTGCCTGTAGTTCCTTGGGTCCTCCTTCCTCCTTTTCTTATAAATAAAAGTGATGTTTCCCTTTTTCCAGTCTATGGGGACTTCGCCTCACAGCCACAACTTTTCAAATATGATGGAGCAGCTCAGGAACCACATCAGCCAGCTCTGTTAAGACCAATATGAGGCATTATATATAAATGTTTATTAACTTTGTTTTGGCTTGAATTCCAGGGTGATGATGGATAGGTCAAGGTTCACAATTTATCTGTGAAAGAAAATGACCGCAATAGAGAGAATTGGCCTGTCCTAACATCTGCTGTAGAGATATGAGTTTCCCAATCTTTCCTGCAGCAATCTAGACTGTGTAAAACAAGACTTTTACTAGACAAAAAACAGGCATGGGCAAAGTAAATGACTTCTTCAAGGTTATAAAAAAGGTTACCAAAAAAGGTTTCTTTCTGAGATAGGCTTGAATGTCAGATCACCCAAAATGACTTTTAATGCTACAAACCCATCCTTTTGTGGATAATTGGCTTAGCTGAAATGGTTCAGAGGCCTTTAGTAATAGGTATGGTGAGGTTGAAAATTTCATCATGGAAAATTGTCAAACACTCAGTAATCTCTAGTATTCAAATACACTGCCATTAAAATATTCTCTTAACAAGAGCGGCATTGTTTTATTTAGTAATGGAATAAAGAATGGATGTGACTTATTTGTTTTTGCTTCTTTTCACAGATGATTATATAGTAAAGTTGAAGGAGACCCTATTTTTTAACACATCAAAGCATTTGTTTTACTATTTAATTCTTTGGTACTGACTCTCCTGAGGCCTCTGCTGCTATGAGCTAATGCAAATTCCATCAGGAAATCCAACGGGCTTAGTAAACACTGAATATTAATTCAAGATGTTTTTGAAAATGCATAAACAGTATCAGTCCCAAAATCCAGAGCAGAAGCAAATAACAATGATAAATTGATATGTCAGAATTTTATGCGGAGTGCTGTTTTGTCCATAAAAATGAGCTTTTTTCTTGCCATCTTGGATGATCATGTTGTACTATTCTAATACATTAATTCTAAATGGTTAAGAGATATCCCTGCTTTCCCCGTGTTATACCCAGGGCTTGCCCAAATTGCTAAGAACTGCTTTCCCTCTGTTGACTAGTATCCTTTTCTCTAGATTCACCCATGAAATGTATTTTTTGAAAAGAACTAGTTTTGTGATCAAGAACTCAGAATGGAACTTAGGAAGCATACAGTTAGTCTTCAAGTTTTATCAGGCATTCTGGTTAAGTTATAGCATTGCTGTTGTTCACCTATGAATGCCTTCTTCCTTCTCTGGTCTTGTCTAGATAATAGATGGTTTAGGAGAAATGCTTTCCGTACTTCAGTTAGCAGAAGATCCAACTGTCAGCTGTTGTCACCTAGGAAAATGTTTTTGGATCAGGCCCACCCTACCACAAATTTCATTATGAAAATCAGAACAATCAGAATTCAGCTAAGAAACTTTCCAATCTACAACTTAAAATCAAGAAAATACTTGTCACTGTCAGATGTTCCTCTATCATCTCTAAAATGCCTGATTTTCAAAATGCAGTTTGTGACTGGTATCAGAATAATACATGCAGTTGTCTTCTCTACTAAGTCTGACGTTACTTAAATATCTTGTGTAGCTCTGAAGTTGCTGGGGATATACTGTTAGAAATTCTGGATGCCAGACTGGACATTCAAGGAAAATAATTATTGCTGTCTGTCAAAGGCCAATTGACTGAGACCAAAGGCTGTTTTGTGTTTCTTTTCAAATTTGTTCTGTGTGCTTCACGCAGGGACAAAAGCAGGTTTTATGAATACTGAGATACATAAGAAGGATGCATTGGCATGTAGTTTTATTTATGCATCATTATATATTTTAATATTCATCTTGAGGAAATCTCTTATATAAAATATGATTTTGTAAGCAAGATCTCCTTTAAAGTCTGAAAAGAATCAGAAAATCTGAGCTTCTTTTATCCAGGAAAATTCTCAAATTCTGTTAAAAAAATACTCATATAGAAAGTAGGAAAGGAAATCAAACTGTGTAAGCAAAGGTTTCACTAAATGTAGAAGATCTAAAGATATACAGAGACTCATCAGATGGTAGCAGATGATATACAGCAGTACTCATTCTCTGGGGAGCACAGCTACTGTCTCTGATATTCTAAAGATTTTAAAAAAATGTCAATTTAAATATTTTATAGGCATCTGACCTCAACTAATGCCTGGATTCTTTCTGGCAGTCTACAGATGAACTCATGCTGTCTTACAGCTCATTGCAGACATTCACGTAAATGCCTTGTGAAACCACTAGCAATTGCCCAGTTGTCCAATGTGACAATCAGGGCTCTTGAAGCCACAGGTTCCACTTTGCAGGATGGAAAAGAATTGTGATGCACTCTGACAGCAAAGGAACATCTTTTTCTTTCTCCATTAACTTTCCTTTTGGAGAAACTGGAAGACACATGATGTTTCCAGAGTCTACTGACAACAAAAGCAGTTTTGTACAGGGTTGTACTCAATTTTTCTCTAAATATAAACTCAGACCCAGTATTACTGGTCATATCAGTTTTACACCTGGGTATATTCTGACATAAGGTATTTTGAGGACAACAGTTTCTCCACTGGTTTTATAAATAATAATTCAGTTTCATGTCTCTCATACTGTCAGTTCTAATCTGGATGAAATATTAAACAGCAATGACAACAAAAACTTTTGACTAATAAACACTGTTTAGTCTTTAGTTTACAACTAATGAAATATCCCCTTTTTAGTAGATAACTTGTACAGTTATGTATCTCCCATTCCTCCCAGATAGAGCAATGATGAAGGCTGAAGCCAATGTTTCAGTAGTTATAAAATCATTTGGTGAATTTCAAAAATAGACACACAATCACAGAATCACAGAATTGCAGGGGTTGGAAGGGACCTCGAGAGATCATCAAGCCCAACCCCCCCCACCGCAAAGCAGGTATCCTACAATACGTTGCACAAGTAGGAGACTAGACAGGTCTTAAATATCTCCATAGAAGGAAACTCCACAACCTCTCTGGGCAACCTGTTCCAGTGCTGTCACCCTTACCATATAGAAGTTCTTCTGTATGTTAGTACAGAACTTTCTGTATTCAAGTTTTAGGCCATTACTCCTTGTCCTATTGCTACGCACCACCAAGAAGAGCCTGGTCTCATCCATTTGCCTCCCACCTCCCTTTAGATATTTATAAACATTTACCAGACCCCCTGTCTTTTTCCCAGGCTGAACAGACCCAGGTTACTCAGCCTTTCCTCAAATGGGAGATGCTCTAGGACCTTTATAATCTCTGTGGTCCTCTACTGGACTCCTTCGGGGAGATCCCTGTTCTTTTTGAAATGGAGATCCCAGAACTGGACACAGTATTCTAAATGTGGCCTCACTGGGGCAGAGTAGAGGAGGAGGATCACCTCCCTCTCCCTGCTGGCCACACACTCTTTAATGAACTCCAGGATGCCATTGGCCTTCTTAGCCACAAGGGCACACTGCTGGCTCATGGCCAACTCTGTAGAAATAATTCTGGTGTTCAAACACTAATATTTACTAATGAAAATTATTTTTTGAAATAAAAAAAAAAATACCATAGAAGTATTCTGTCTGATTTGTTTTGCTTTTTGTTTGTTTTTTTCTGATAAGCGCAAAGTCTAAGTTAAAATACTTCTTATAAAAAATGTTTCAACGTTTTTATTTGGTTTTCAGTTTTGGTTTTGACAAGAAAGTGAGCGAGATTTCTGGGAAATTTACAAGGAAAAGGAAATGTGCTCTTCATTTTAGTTATTTCTCATGCTAGCAGTGTTCTGTAATGCATATCAGATAGACAAATGGTGACAGAGAGAGACGTATTAAACTCCGTTGGCCACTCTGGGAGTTATTAGCAGAGATGATGATAAAACTAAAGGTTTCTTGACTTCCAGCCTGATGTTTTGAGAAGAAAATTTCTGTATTTTCTTACAATCCAGCAGTGAACTGTCTTTGTTTCAGTATATGAGTTGAATTTAAGTCACCCAAAAGATTTATATTTTTGCAGGTGAAAATTTGTCACTATTTTAAAGAAATTTCATTAACATCTACGGATACTTAACATCTACAATGTCCATTATTTCTTTTAAAATTATATGGGAATTTATATAAGCCTTCCACTCATGGCAATGGCCACTGAACAGAGTCCAGAGTAATTTAAATACAGAATTTAATGCCTAAGGAATTTTTCAGACAAATTGAAAATTTTACCAGTGTACTATCACATTTTGACCAGTGGAAGTCACAGAAGACAGATTCATGCAAGAAAGATTGTGATATTAAAATTAATACAAAAATGATTCCATTGCACAGAAACAGTAATTTTGAAATATTTGGAACTACTGAAAGATAATTTAAAAATCCACATCTCTTATATCAGATGTGAGTATTCAAGTCTCAATGGATAAAACAAGAATCCACTGTTTGCATCAAATAAAAAAAAAAAATTGGCACTTTAGACTCTGAGGAGAGGATTTGGTACCTTGCACTATCTATATTCAAAGATAAACAGATGATAAAATATGCATTTACCCTTAGTGGAAGTGAATAATTGGTTTTCATATTTCACATTTTACTTGAAATATGTCAGTTTTATTTGTTTTTTTTTTATGGTGGGATGGTCTTTGAAAAAGCATTCAAGACCAGAAGTGGTTCTGTTTCCAAAAATGTGTCCTGCATAGTACAATAAAGATAATAGGTACATTTTGATTCTGCAAGTAAATTCTCAAAGCTGAAGCACTGAATTAGAATGCAAGGTAGAGTGTGATCTTTATTTTGCTTTAGCTCAGAGGAATTTACTAAGAAGGTAATATAGTCTATACACACTGGTCATTCTCTGTTATACGACGACTGATATAACAAAAAAATAACCAGGGAACAGGAATGGTTACAGACTAACTTTACTGCTGTTTGATAGAAGATATTCTCTATTTCAATGATTAAACACTTTTACATCTGAAGATTTCATGAAGAATTAGCCAAAATATTTTTTCAACAGCCCTCAAAAGCGAAAACTTCCATTCCCCTTTCACAGAATTACAATGGAGAAAGACTTGTCCTAATCTCAGTAGAGGTTTGTGAAAATCGCGTCCTAGTTTGAGTTCCATCTGCCAGAGAACTCTTTCTGCCACTCACTATTCTGTGACGGTGTTAGCTTGATCTGTCATTACAAACAGGTGTAAGATTTGATCACGATAATCCTTCTTACTAAAACAATAATTAATCACTCCATATCTCCTCTCCTCTTTTCTCTTTATTTTAGTTTTCATACTGCTATATTTTTGCTTTTCTTGTTACTGACTTCTGCTTACACCCTCCTCCTCTCTTTGTCTAAGCTTTTCCAAAAATACTAGCATTTAAGAGAGACATTCAAATGGCATAACGCTTGAGTGTATTCAAAATTAGATGAAATCTCTGGTAAGAGATCATCACTAACTTCACACTTAAAGGTAAAAGTGATTTATCAGCAAAGAGCAATAGGCAGAGTAGCAGTAGGCACACATCGGTCTGAAGTCCTTTTTTAAAGGTGCCTATCCTTAATTTGTAACAAAAACATTATAAAAGGTTAGCATCTTTATTCATAAGATCAAACTTGCTAAAGTTTTTGACATTTGTATGAAGTAGTTGTTAGAAATAACAACTAGGCTCAAGGAATCTTTTTCTCTTACCAGATATTTTTTCAGAAAAATTTGTTTCAGAATGAGAGGAATTATATAGGAAAGTGTAGGAAATACGATGTTCAGCTGTTTGTGTGTTTTGCTTTGGTCTGGTTTTCTAATTGCTCTTGTTTATACTGCTTTGCCTAGCTAAACATTAATCTATACATCCAGGAAGTTCTCAAATTCTGTTGTCAGGCAACCCAACAACACACAATCTCTTCATCCCTTTGTTTCATCCATCTCAAAAAAAAAATTGTATGAAATGTTTCATATTTGTTATCATATTTCTGAAGTCACGGCTCAAACTGTGTTGTTTTCTGAAGCAAACTTCTTTATCTCTACTGAATTCCTGGGAAGTCTCATTATCCTCATTGGGTCTCACCACTGGGTCTAATCCTCATTGTTAATGTTAAGTAAACTTCTACATGTTATTATTCCTTTTTTTTTTTTTTTTTTTGAATGCGTGGGAAGTCTCATTATCCTCATTGGGTCTCACCACTGGGTCTAATCCTCATTGTTAATGTTAAGTAAACTTCTACATGTTATTATTCCTTTTTTTTTTTTTTTTTTGAATGCGTGCTGAAAAAAAAAAGTGTGATGAAAGTACAGAAGAATTTGTACTGTGATTAGGTGATTTATTATTAGCCTCCACTAGATTTCTGGGCCCTCACTACAGTCGAAAGAAGGAGATGGATCTTTGCCTTAGTTATACCTATCTCTATGCAATTTTGAGGAAACCTAGATGATTGATAAAGGTTAGTTGCCTAAATCTTAGATAATTAAATTTAGACTTAATAAAAATATTTTAAAGATTTAGGTAATAATGTCCCTTTTGGGTTTTGCTCAGAACAAATTGAGTTAGCACAGATGTTTTTCCTCAGTGCACACTTAACTAAGAAAATCTTTGAGGATTAGCTACCTATCCAATTCTTATTCTCCTGGATAACTCAGAAGGGAATAAATACCCCAAAACAGTATTATGACAGCTTGTGAAAAAACGTACATTGCAGAGCCTTTGTCATCCAGGTTCCTGCCTTGCTATGAGGGAGAGATATTGCTGCCTAGTCTGTGTGTTGATCTGTATGAAACGGTTTTTCAGTATGTTTCTTGGTGGATTGAATTATAAAACTACTGGCACCTTCAGAATTGAATCTGGAAAGATGCAGAGCTGCATGAGCTCCCAATGCTTGCAGTAAAAACTGATGATATTCGGCAGCTTGTCAGCACTCAGCCCCATCTGAGTTGCTAAGAGCTGCACAGGCAAGGGACATCTGAAAGCACACTGGAGGACCAGGTGGGATTTATGCACGTACCTGCAGATACCGTATCTCTTCAGAAGTCAGAAACTTGATCATTAGCTGCCATTACCTTGTTTTCTGCTTCAAACACTTCAGTACAACATGCATTAAGAAGAGAGAAAGCTGCCCTTTATTTTGGCCCACACTGTTAAAAATATTGAATGAAGATACATGAATCAGATTATTCACACTGCATGGATGTGATTTTGTTAGCCTCTGCCAAACATTGGTTCAGTAATTCCTAAAGTGCTTGTAGCTTACAATGTGAGATGATTGACAGCCATTAAAGTGCTATACCTTGCCTTCTGAGAGAGGAAAAATGCATTACTGATGAGAACAGTAAAAATTAACAATGAAAATCATGGAACTAACACTTGATTACTATTGGCTCAAACAATATTTCTTTTCATCATGTTTAATCATGTGCTGAAACTGAAATTCCTGTCCCATTAAATCAGAGCGAGGAAGCTTTATAAAAACATTCATCTTTCCTGCATGAAAATTCAACTCTGTTTAAAGCTCTGCTGGTGTATACGTGAATTTATATTGACAACTCCAATGGCTCATCAGATCAGAGTTGGTCTTTTATCCTTGTCTTCATGTTTCTGACCATGTCGTCTATTTTTCTGAATTGTAAGTGATTATTTCACTTCTACATCCAGCACAAAAGCTGTTTTCTTTTTCTGGAAAAAAAATCTTTCTCCCTCTGTGTTTTTTCTTTTCTTTCTTTTTTTTTTAAGCTGATGCATTGTTTTCAGTGGCTCTGGATAGCACATCACATAACAAATCCAGCTCATTATTATGCATTATCTACTGCTGCTTGCTGCAATGCAATATTTACACTTTGGCATTAAGGCAGAAGATGGCCCTCGTTATGCGGCACAGCCACCGCTGATAGATCGACACAATGGTTTTTCAGAAACATGAAGAATTGAAAATGGTTCATCTGGGGATTGCAAGTGCTATGAATTCTTTATATCTAACAGTTGGCCTGCACTGACCCAAAGGATATTAGATTTCTTAGGAGCAAACATGCTATGCTGAAATGTACTTAAAAAGCTCAATCTCAGTGGCCTGCAGTGGTGCCCCCCCCCCACACCCTCCATCACAGTTGCCCTTTGCCAGGCAGAGCTTCCTCTCCCTCTGTGCAACCCTTGCTCCCTGCCTCATACCTCCCGCTGGCTGCCTTAAGTTTTCCATGCTGGCACTGTGCAGGGAGCAGGCGGCAGTGGGGAGAGGTAAGTGAATACACCATTAGAAGCTGGAGGAGGTCGCTCTCAAGCCCTGGATTTTACAGTCATGTCACTTGGATTGGTTTTACAGCTGGCAGGCCAGAGTGACCTTTGGCTGCCTCTTATCATTTCAGCTGGCTCCATCCCCATGAGTTCGCGTCAAATCGGCTTCTCTTGCAGTCTTATAAAGGGCTGCTCTGCCACTGCTGTTTCTGCCCACAGAGAAGGAGGCTCTGACCTCAGTTTGGAAGATGGAGAAGGAGAAAGACAGCTGAAGAGCTACTGAATGGCCCCCCACTTACCACGTTTTGCTTACAATTGCTAGCATCAGACACC
The DNA here is from genome assembly GCF_002078875.1 of Numida meleagris. Lineage (NCBI taxonomy): Eukaryota > Metazoa > Chordata > Aves > Galliformes > Numididae > Numida > Numida meleagris. The sequence continues at coordinate 5,235,506 of NC_034409.1, forward strand.
AGCAATTCACCTAAAATTGTCAGGTACCATGCCGGCAGGAAGATGCTGTGGAAACAAAGAAGGACATGAAGTGACACTAGCCTTGCAGGAAGCACAAGGCAAAATCATCTTGTGATGCAAATGAGACACTTTTCTAACATTTGCTTTTTGGTGATTCCAAAATATTGACCTACAAAACTTCAACACTATAATATCTTTATCCAGTACATAAGTATAAATGCTATACCTTTTCTTTTTGCCTTGATCTTCTCTGATAACTGCTCATCACAAAGTCCTCGAATGATTGGTTCAGAAGTAGAGGATTGGGGAAGCAATGGCCATCCCTCTGTGAGTGAAGATCAGGTTCATGACCACCTGATAAACCTGAACATGCACAAGTCTATGGGTCCTGATGAGACGCATCCCAGAGTCCTGAGGGAATTAGTTGATGTTGTCGCCAAGCAGTTCTCAATGATATTTGAAAAGTCAGGGAGGCCAGGTGATGTCCCTGATGACTGGGAAAAAGGCATCATGGCACTCATTTTTAAGAAGGATAGAAAGGATGACCCAGGAACTACTGACCTGTCAGTCTCACCTCTGTGCTGGGGAAGATGATGGAGCAGAAGCTCCATGCTAAGGCACATGGAAGACAAGGAGGTGATACAGGAGAACCAGCACGGCTTCACCAAGGGTAAATCCTGCTTGATCAATCTAGTAGGCTTCTATGATGGTGTCACTGCATCAATGAACAAGGGAAGAGCCACTGATGTCACCTATGTGGGCTTCAGTAAGGCCTTTGACACAGTACCCCACAACTTGAAAAAATATGGATTTGATGAGTGGACTATTCAGTGGATGAAGAACTGGCTGCAGGATTGGGTCCAGAGAGTGGTAGCCAATGGCTCAGTGTCTGGATGGAGACCTGTGATGAGTGGTGTCTCACAGGGGTCAGTGCTGAGACCGATACTCTTTAATATCTTCATCAGTAATATTGACAATGGGGTCAAGTGCACCCTCAGCAAATTTGCAGGTGACACCAAGCTGTGTGGTACAGTCAACACACCAGAGGGTTGGGATGCCATCCAGAAGGAAAAGACAAGCTTGAGCAGTGGGCCCAGGTGAACCTCATGAGGTTCAACAGAGGTAACTGCAAGGTCTTGCATCTGGATCGAGGCAACCTCCACTACCAATACAAACTGGGGAGTGAAAGGATTGAGCTGAAAAGTACTTGGGGGTACTGGTGGATGGGAAGCTGGACATGAGCCAGCAATGTGCCCTGTCAGCCCAGAAAGCCAACCATAACCTGAACTGCATCAAAAGAAGCGTGACTACTAGGTCTAGGGAGGTGATCCTGCCCCTCTACTCTGAGTTGGTGAGGCCTCACGTGGAGTACTGTGTCCAGATGTGGAGTCCTCAGTACAGGAGAGACATAGACCAGTTGGAGCGTGTCCAAAGGAGGGCTACAAAAATCATCCAAGAGATGGAACACCTCCCCCATGAGGACAGGCTGAGAGAGCTGGGGCTGTTCAGCCTGGAGAGGAGAAGTCTCCGAGGTGACCTGATAGCGTCCTTTCAGGATTTGAAGGGGAGCTACAAGAAAGAAGGGGGCAGACTCTTTAGCAAGGTCTGTTGCGATAGGACAAGGGGAAATTGTTTCAAACTGAGAGGGGGTAGATTTAGGTTGAATATAAGAAAAAAGTCTTTTATGCTGAGTGTGATGAGGCAAAGGAACAGGTTGCCCAGAGAGGCTGTGGAAGCCCCATCCCTGGAGGCATTCAAGGCCAGCCTGGACCAGGCTCTGAACAACCTGGTCTAGCTGTGGATGTTCCTGTTCATTGCAAGGGAGTTGGACTAGATGACCTTTCAACTCTAAAGATTCTATGATTCTTTTGAGATAGGTCAGTTGACTCATGTCACTGTTGATCAGTGAACCAAGTCACCACTAATGGCCATCTGTGCACTGGACAATATTTCTACCCCACAAAACCATTCTCCTTTTCTCTCTGCGCAGTCTCCCAGAATAGAATCTGCGAATCATTAAGGTTGAAAAAGACCACTAAGTTCATCTGGTCCATCACCACCATGTCCACTAAACCATGTCCCCCAGTGCCACATCTTCCCTTTTTCTTGAACACCTCCAGGGACAGTGATTCCACTGCCTCTCTGGGCAGCCTGTTCCAGTGCCTCACCACTCTTTCTGAGAATATATTTTTTTCCCAATATCCAACCTGAACCTCCCCTGGTCCAACTTAAAAGCATTACACACTTCACATCCCCAAAATGTCTCCAATTCCTTGTTAGATGCTCATTACTGAAAAAGTCTTCTTAGTAGCAAAGAACTAGATAGAGTTTTTGTTGTTGTTGTTGTTTTCCACCTAGACTCCAGCAAAGCTTTTGGTTCTGCCAACTCATGGTGATTTTAGGGACTCCACCCAAGGTGGAAGGCCAACCACCACAGTGCCTTGTACTGAACTATATAGTTGAGATCCAGCCCCTCTATGCAGCAGCACACGGCTCACCTCTGCCAATATGGCTCTTGTCCTTCACCTCATTTAGATGACAATTCAGAGAGGGTGCAGGAGAGAACAGAATCTGGGGAGAAATGAAAAGCTGTCAGATAAATGAGACAATTTTTAATTGAAATGTGTGTTTCACTAACTGCATTGCACAAAGCTTTATTGTAAGGTTGCTGTGGCAACCTTAACTTTGAGCGTCCTGATGTGTGATTAAAATCTTAAATTTAAATCCTTCATTAACAAAGAGAGTTTCTTTCATGGGCAAATTTGACCAAAAATTGCTGATCCTGAAGACTGAGAGTCAGATTCTCACCTCAGATTTTATTCATTAGGGGAAAGAAAGGACAGAAGCAGTTATGTAGATGGCCAAAATTCTACGCAGGAGGGAGATCATTTTCCTGCCTTACAAATGCCTGCCACCTTTCCCCCCTGCCCTGTGTCTTCCCACTCCCTAAGGATGCTATACTAATCAGACTTAGTAGCTTAAAAGGCCGTAAAGGGAAAAATGTCAGGTGCGAGCTGCTCTGCTCAGCATGACAGGAGTTCAGATAAGAACACAAAAAATACCACATGGGGTTAGACATAAGGTTCATTTAGCCGGGTAACCTTTGCCTGGCAACAGCAAGCAGCAAATGCTTAGGCTATGTATAGACCTGACCTTTCCCTCCCAGCCCCTCCCAGCTCCTGATAACCACTACTTAGATGTGTCCTTGCAAAGCTCCCCCAAATGGTGGTTTTTCCTAGGAAAGACCTTCTGAGCTAAGAGAGACATATCTTTTCCTTTTTTTTTTCATCTATTTTTTTTTCTTTCTCTGTAAGTGGCCAAACTTCATCCTTTGAAGGAAAAATGATTGCTGCTTGTATTATGATGGAATGGGATCAAGGGTTCAGGGCAGCCCTGTAGGCAAGCAATGAAGTAGAAGCATGCTAGCAATGAGAGATGTTTTCTCCTTTCTTTTGTTCTTTCTGTGCCTTTTAAGAGAAAAAAAAATGTAGGATACAAACACTAATATGCATTTCTATACAGAGATGGGGATCATTCAAGATGTTTCCTTTTCCCATTTAACCATCACAATAGCTTCAACCTGATAAGCTGGGGCCAGATCCCATCTCTGATTTTAATCACTGAGGGCAGTGAAGGGAAGAAATGCCGCTTGTGTGGTTAAATTTCTGAAAGCCTACAACCCTGAAACCCACAACCTACAGCCCATTATTCATCAGCTCTTCTTATGTCTTTTAATTTTTTCCTGGCACAGCTCTCATTTATATTACGTAGGAATTATGATACAGTGGAAAGATATTACATGTTAAATAATGAAATTACCCAGGAAAATGAGGTCTACATTAATGTAACATTTATTTCTCGACTTACAGTTCTGGATTTCTTCATTTCTACATCCAAGCAGTGGAGGCTCGTTCAGTATTTGATTTTCTCTTGTTTCAGGAAAAAAAGGTGAAAACTTATAGGACATCTGATTGTTTGTGCAACACAGGAGAAACATAATTTCCTGGCTTGCTGGGCAATTAGTTTATGCCCTAAAGTGTGATTTTTGATCACCATCCTTACAGACTTAGTTTGCTGTGCTAATGGCTGTAAAATTATTGAGTCTCTTATTAGATGGAGTCACAGAATTTGTGTCAATGATTCCCAGTTACAGCAAATTACCCATACTGATCAGATGCTGCATGGTCTGGTGCAAACATATTTTCTTTTGGATTCCTCATGCATCAGAACGGTAACACAAGAGAGAAAATTTACTCCAACTTGCATAATATTGAACAGCTCAAGCACAGCAAGATTGCTTGCTTGCTAATATGCTTGCTACTGTAATCCTTATTTTTATTTTAAAACAAGCAAATAAACAAAACACATTTAGTAGTTGGTAAGAACCATATTTTATCCTTTTTAAAAATATATATATATTTAACAGGTTTTTTCTGTCCTACTATGGGACAAAACCTTGTGATTTATAAAATATTAATGAACCAACAAACTCACATATAGAAGATAAGCTTAGGTAAACTGAACTATTCATACTATGTCTTCTATGTGTCTGTAAGATGCAAGAATTTAAATATATATATATATTTTTATTAGAGAAGAAAAAAATACAGAAGTGGAATATGATGCTTTTTTAGAATATCATTTGCTCTATTAGGAGATGTTCTCTTGAGAAACCTCCTGGCACTTTCCTGTTTCTTTTTAACTCAGTATAGTCTACATCTCTAAGTTTCAAATATGTTTTTGTGCCTATCCACAGTAGTTTTTCCAGAAATTTCTATCTGTTTATTTTTCTAGTCCTTCTTTGTAGTTCTAGAATTACTTTTCAAAAGGACACTTTGTTTCTGGCAGATCAATCATCCATTTTAAATTAAAGAAAAAAAATCATATTTCCTGGTGATTCCTAACAGATCTTCTCTGTCATGAGCACTTTACCTTAAGAGCTTCAACATAGTTAAATAACAGTGTCAAAGTTCCATAGATAATGATTCAAGAGAGAAGGAAATAATTGTAAGACAAGGATTGAATGAATAAGAAAATCACAGAATCACAGAATCATGGCAACATCGTGTTGGAAAGGACCTTCAGGGATCATCAAGTCCAACTCCTCTGCAGAAGGAGGTTCCCTAAGGTGTGTTGCACAGGAAAGCATCCAGATGTGTCTTGAGTACCTCCAGAGAAGGAGACTCCACATCACATCTGGGCAGCCTGTTCCAGTAAATGCATGACATGATTTTGGTATACATGTGTTTTTCTTCAGCAGAATTAGGACAAAATGATTTCAGAGTTGAGAAATATGAATTGTTCTTAGTTATTTAATATCTTAGTGCAATAGTGATGGAACAGGGTCAAAAACATTGACTTTGGATGCCCTAATGCCTAAAGGACAAGCATCTGCCCTCAATTTGTTAAACACTTAATGTTTACAAAATAATAATGGAAGGCTCCTACATGCTGAGTAAAAGGAGTTTGTCAAGAAGAAATATCAGGAGCAGTTATCTTTTCATCCCAAGAAAAAATACATATGCTTTTACAAATCATGGCTTCATACTGATCATCAGGATCTGCTGAGAACATTAAGTCCCACATCCTCATCCAAAATGGAACAAATAAAGGTCATGATTTAAAGAGTCATTCTTGGATTATGAGCAAGAACATTGTTTCCATGATGAAGACATTGCTGTAAGCTCCCTTTTGGTCTAACAGGATGCAAGTTCCTATCTTACATTTCTCAGAAGTGAGTCAAAACTACAGAATTATGAACGGATTGGAGAGGGATAGGAGAGAAGTTAGGTCAAAAAATCTTCAGGGCAGCTAAATACATAATGCTGCATAAAAGGAAGGGAAAGATAGAAGAGAACTTGTTATATAGTTAAACAGTTGATGTATGTCCTTGTATTTTTATATCTGTGCAGGGCATGTAGGCCACTTTCTCCATTTGGATGCTGCTACAGCAAGGATTTGGTATTTGTTTAAAAATAATTTTAAAAGTAAAATCTGAGATTTCTCACATTATCCTCCAAGCAAGGACTGAAAGGAGAACACCAGATGCTATGAGTGCTTTGGCAAAATCACCCTTCAATATGTGTTTTAAACAACAAAGGCAGTGGGCTTTGTAGTCACTAGTGAAGAGCTAATGGCTCATATTATTTGTCTGGAAACCTAACTTGCCAACCAGGATTTTACCCTAAAGAAATGTGTTATTGAATACACCTAGATTATTTTCTGAATTATACTACCAAAATCCATGTTTTCACCTTCCCTCTTTGCGAAGTTTGCATCTTCCCTCTGAAAAATAGTGTAGAGTACTTTATGTGTTTTATATATACTTTTTATACTATATATTTTGTTGTTGTTAGATTCAATGCAGTTGAACTGTACTCGAATTAAACAATTTCTCAGAGATCTAAGGGAAGCTGGAACTTACCTCCATTGCCTGCTTTTTTTTTTTTTTTCTCTTGTCTGCATGTCTCAGAGTTTTGACATTCTCCCTGGTGACGGTTGCTATGCTATTCCTCAGCACATTGGCTGGTGATCCTTGCAATGCCTAAGGTGCTAAGGCGTATTTTGTACAGAATATCATATTTTTCCTTTCTTTCTTTTTTTTCTTAGGAAAAATACACCTTTTTAAGAAAGAAATAGAAGATGGTTCCTAGGAACGGGACATCAGTACAATTTTTTCCCTCAGTGATATTGTCAAATTTATTATCAACACACAGTACAGTTCAAGGCATACAAATGACCAATGATATTTTGTACACAGTCCCTCTACATGCTGTCATCTAGAAGGATGCACAGTTAGCCAGATTTGAGTAACTGACTGATTCATTCAAGCCAGTATCTCAGTTTTGGCAGATGTCAATGGAGGATCACAGAAAGAAGAAATCTTTGTGCTTAACTACTGTGTTCCTGTGGAGCCAAGTGTTGGACTCGATAATCTATAAAGGTCCCTTCCAATGCAGGATATTCTATGATTCTATGATTCTATTATCAAGGAGCATCGTTCTTACAAAGAACGAGTGAGGAGGTTGTGTGTGAATATTGCTAATGACTGGCAAACCCAGCCCAGCATCTGAAGTCTGAGATCACAAAACTGTCTTATGCACTGTATAAATGAGAGATTTTTTTCTCGTTTGATTCTGTTTAATAGTGAATTTCACATGTGTGCACAAATAGGAAGGCAAAAATCTCTTTTTGTAGGTGGTCCCTTTTCCCATGTCATCTGTCTTCCCTCCCAGCTCAACCTGTTTTCTGAGTACCTGAATTGACTTACGAAAAAAAATAAAACAACAAAAAACAGCACTGTTTGTCCTCAATTTTGTGAACTCTGGCAGACTCAGGCCTCCGGGAGAGTTGCTGGCAGGTAAAATTGACAGCAGGCTATAGCTGACTGCACGCCCGCCACTAGGATCAGCTCCCACCAGGCCTGCCACAGGTTGTCACCCTTGTTGCACCAGCAGTAAAGGATACACAGGCTGGCAGAGTCATAGAGAAAAGATCTTTTCTGAGTGTGTACCCAGGCTGGCCTGATATATTGAGAGTTTTGGTGAAAGCCCAACACCAGCTTGTATTCTTGAGGCAGACTGATTGAAAAATTGATTTGTGTTTTAGAGTTTGCTGCCAAAGTGGGGAAAAAAGTGGTCACACCAATAAAACAACAATAACAAATTGAACTAACTGTGGAACTTCAGGGAGAGATTGAGGAGGAAAATCTACTGCTGAAAAAAAAAGTCATTTCACTCAACCCAAAATGAAAAGTTCTGTTAGAGGTGTTTGTAAAGCCAAAAAACAGCAACAACGACAAACAAACAAACAAAAAACACCAACAAAGAAGGAAAAGAAAAAAAGCTATCACCAAGGCATTGGCATCACCTACCATTTACTTGGTAATTCAAGAGTTACCACATGTAACACTGTCTATAACAAATCAGGGTCAGCTCTCTCATGTGTCTGAAAAGATCTGAGCCAGCAACTCAGATGAGGTGTATGGGATCCTGAGCATTCATGATATCCCTGGTTCAGATTGCTCCACCAAGCAAGTTTGCAATCCAAATTTACTAAGGTAGCTGAAAGAAGTGGAAACTGAACTCAAAAGTGGGAAGTATCATCAGCTGCTTACCTAGAGAAGATTGGAAGGAAAATCACTTTTTCTTCAGCATTCATTTTTTATTTTGCTGCATGTGTGTCCCTGTTATGACTGAACTATTTTTTTAAAATCTGTATGTGATTTATCCATGTGTCTGGGGGTGGGTGACAAACTTCATTTAAAGTGGAATTCTTCAAACAATGTATAAGAATACTAATTGCTGTAGTTAGCCTGTTTCAGGAATCCAGCCCCTGATAATCAGGTGCCCTCTGCTAATGTCCCTGACTGATTAATGTCTCTGTCTGATGTTTAAATACATCCACTGTGATCTCACAACATTTAACACACACATAAAAGCTTAAAAATAATCCCAGGGACTGTTGCATACAGAGAGGGATGTAGTGCATCAATGTGGGTGCTTCACTTGGATTCATATTAGATACATTAGATGTATTTTCTCAGCTTGCCAGGTGCTGTTTTATCCACTATTTATAATGAAACTTCTCTACTAGCAAGTAACATTTAAAACTGGGCCAGAGCATCACTTCTGTCATTATGAACTGAGAATAAATTACACTGTTCTATGTTGCATGGAAAGATGCTGAGGTAGAAGTGATAAAAAAATGCTATTCTGAGAAAACATGGAAAAATTCTGTAAGTTTTGTACTTGATGGTTTGCTTGTATTTTTTTTTAATCTTTTTGTCTGTTTTTAATGGTAATTTTTATATAAAGTTGTCACTATTACTTTCTAACCCCGCTTTATATTTCTCATCTGAAATAAGACACTTAAATAGAAGTAAATTCAGAGAAAAATATTTTTAACAGTTGAACTATGAAGTTTATGATGTACGTAAAATATGAAATTGGTATCTTTATCAATAGTGATAGAAACCTGGATTTTTTTTTTTGTTAATTTCCACCACAGACATAATTCCATTATACTTTGGAACCCTCCAAGATAATCTTCAGTTTTCAGACACCAAAGGAAAAATCAAAATAGACAACCTGCCAGCTATAATCGATGGAAAACCTCCAAACCAACACATCTGTTTCCATGAAGACAGTAACCATCCAAAATACATCAAAACAGTTATATTACGAAGCCATGCCCTTGGACACCACTATATTTGCTCTGAAGAGAGCATTCATCATCCCTACCTAAATAATTCAAAGAGGAATTGTATCCAAAAAGGCACTTCTTCCAGGGGAATAGACTATTTTGAAATAGGCATTCAAATGCATCGCAAGAATAATTTCCATGTGTTGTGTACACCACATGTTATAAGCCATCCTTCCCTGGAATCTGTATGGGAAATCAATGAATGACATGATTAAATGACTTGTTTAATTATACATTAAACTTGTATGGGATGATCATATCTACTCAGAACTCTTCAAACCATTTACAATATCTGCCATTCATTAAATTCATAAGAAAAAGAAAATTCTCTTTAGGCCAAAAACATGACTAAGGGGTTTAGATTAGAAGTAAGGAAGATATTTAAACCTTATCAGGGTGTCTCCACTATAGCCACAGTAAATATTCCCACAGTAGATTCATAAAGCCCTTGATCTTTCACTTGTCATTTTACATAATGTAATACCCTTCATGAAGTTCACCAAGTGTCCTACTCCTGAAATGAAAGAACAAGGATGAACCACGTAGATGATAAATAATGGACAAAAACATTCCTAGTAAGGGAGATTCCGTTTTCTACAAAACAGTTATTCCCTACTATTTCAATCCTGGACATAAAAAGAGATTTATTCAAGTCTTCTAAAGCTGAAACTGGGAACCAAAATTTGTGACTTGGTTAGTCATTAAAAAACAGGATTCATTCAATCATCACATTGATTTTGTGGTACACCATAATGTTTCCCATCTTTCAAACTGCCTTTTCTAGAGATATGACCTGATATTTACCTAATTAAGGTAATCTTTGGGTTTTTTTTTGTCCAGATGTTTTCCACCCTAGACTCTGAGTATTTCAGATGCTTTCGAAGCTAATTTGAGACCAATCCAGCTGCCAGTGTTTCATTACTGATGTAAGGAATCCAGGTAAAATGTGGAATATCCAGCAATGCTTGGATTATGAATCTACTTGTTGATGAGCTTTTTGTTTCTGACTCCACATTTCCTAACAGGGGCTGACTGCATGAATTTTCATCCCCAGGATTTACACATACAGTGTATAGATTAAATACCAAAGATCTCTGAACTGTGAGTGATATTTACCCACGGTATACGTGTCATTAACAAGTAGCTAAGAAAAGACTGATATAGATTCTGGCTTTAAGAACATAACTGGAAGACTTGTGCGTACGATTTGTGTAATCAGAAGGAATGTTATCCTTGTAGAACACTGAGGCTTCACATTTAAAGTTGCATATCACGTTTTTACTTTGCTTTCTTGGCCAAATCATGACAGTTTTTTTCAGATTACCGAATTGTTGCTGTTGTTATTTTTTTAACATCGCCCTGGATCTGATGGAGGCTATACTCATTTCTGAGCTATTTTTAAGCAACCAATGTGCCATTCGAGGCTGAAAACTCAAAAGATATCCCTAACAAAATGGTTTTGTTGATTCACATTCCAATCACTCAAGAACCATGAAGGATTACTCATATCTTCAATTCTTACCCATTTCTGCCTGATTCAGAACAGCAACCTGAATTTGAGTCACTCACCTGAAAAAGATGAGTATCTTTACACTGCAGTCAGATGATAGCATAGCTAATATTAAAACCCTAGTCTTTTCAGGAATGTTGCTTAAGAGTAACAGCAAATCTTTGATGTTTCTGGACAGATCATCCACCTGTGGTTTGTGGGCACATGGTGCTTCAGTCTCTGATTCATGTCTGCTTAACTATTTTAACAAGGGGAGAAATTTCTACAGTAGCAATGGAGAGAAAACTATTTACAGTTATCTGTAAAATTAGTGCTGGAAAACTCTTGTCAATATGATTTTCATTCCAAGTTATCACACACAACTCAGTTACTTGTCTAAGATATATGTTCTGCCTTTTCACAGACACCTTCTCCTTCATATAGGTGAAGATAACCTTCGTCATCACTATGTTTCAGAAACACATTCAGAACTATTTGAACACTCCTAAATACATTCTCGCATTTTATTTATTTATTTTATTTTATTTATTTACACCCCAATTGTGGAAAATTTACATGTTTGCAAAGTTTTCAGCAAATATAAAAGACACCAAAATTGTTTTGTTAAACTATTCTAGCCATTCTAGCCATTCCATCTGTTGTCTTCTTGCTCCCTTAACACATGCATTTAGCCCATTTCTATTTGGCTTATGATCTGTATTACCCACAAAGGACAGGAAAGGACAAAACTGTACCCTTGATCACAGCTACTGCTCACTTCACAATTAACGCTTAGCTGTTGTATTAACATATTACTTTGTCTTGCTGGAAACCGGAGATCCAGAGCTCTTGAACTATGTACACTTATTGCATACTCTAAGCAATTGAGATCATAGAATCACAGAATCATAGAATGCCTTAGGTTTAAAGGGACCTTAAAGCCCATTCGGTTCCAGCCCCCTGCACTGGGCTGGCTGACATCTAGTAGATCAAGCTGCCCAGGGCCCCATCCAACCTGGCGTTGAACACCTCCAGGAATGGTGCACACAGAGCTTCTCTGGGCAGCCTATGCCAGTGCCTCACCACTCTCTGAGAAAAAAATTTCCCCCTGACATCAAATATAATTCTCCCCTCTTTTAGTTTTAAACTGTTCCTCCTTGTCCTATCAAAGGCAGAATGCATTTTCTCTTTCTTTGTAAGATTACACTTTTTTTCTCTTTGAACTCCCTGTGCTGTCAGCTGGAAATGTATATGGGCAAGAAGAGAGTAGTCTAGCTCCTCAAATGATGCAGTTGTGGAAGTGTGCATATGAGAGCAGGAATAATTATAAAAATGAAATACACAGAGAAAAAAGTACTGCTGATACAGTTTAGAATATCTCAGAAAAAAAAACAACCCACCAGTTAGCAAGAAACACAGCACAATTATAGATTTTATTAAGGAAAAAATAACGAATTTTCCTCTTCTAGCAGGTTGTTAAATTGATTGGATTTAAAGATATGGCTGCACATTAATATCTTTTACCATTGTCATATTAAAGCCAGGAAGATTTTGTTCACTAAGTGAAAACCATGTTGGAAGATGCCATTGTATTCGGGAACAGGCTTACATATTCAATACTAACTTTATCATTCCAATGTTAATACCCTTCTAGTGATAATTTCTAGTGTGTGCAGTTTTAAGTGTTACCACTGGAAGATGAAATCATTTTAACAAACCTCTTCCCTGCCTGTGTCTTCCACTGTAGGAGCAGACACCGTAGATGTTTGTGTTTTATGGCACATGGCTGGAATGCACACTCTTTAGTATATTACTTATGCAGCTTGATATTTGTCTTGTATGATTATTTTTTCCTTCAGCTAAAAATAATTTAATCACACATTAAAGCTGTGAAAATTCCATCGCTTTTGGAGACTAGATTCTCCAGATTTATAACCTACTTACCTCACATGGTTTGGTTTTGAGGTTTTGAGATCGGCTTTATTTATTATAAATGCCATAAAGTAAAATTATTCTAAATCACTCCTACGGAACTACAAAAATGAAACTTCAGATATGTGAGAGGATTTTTATGTCTTTTAATTAGAGCTTATGTTGAAACTTCAAATGCTGTGCCAAAATGTTTGTTGAACAGCCTTTTTCCAGATGTCTACAAAGGACAGAACCTCAGCTGTTTGGAGCTGAGATGTCATGGCTTTTGAGTAGTTTTATGTGACAGTATCAATAATCAAAAGTCCTAGCTATTACTTAGGAGATTTATAAATGAAATCAGATTTTTTATCCCGATTTTACAGCTTGGCATATTGAGAGGAGGTGAATGCTTGGATTAGTGTATTTGTCTCCTTTCCACAGCTGCTTGGAGGCAACATAGTCATGAGTTTGTCCAAGATTTATTTGCAGCCTGTCAATCTAAAGTCAAACAGTGATTACAACTTCCTAAATTTAATCCTCGTCCTTCAAGATTTCAGCTAGGCTGTTGTTATTCAGAAAGTTTAGTCCACTTAGTGCAAAATTTTCTCATCATACCTTGGATTTTTTCTTTTCTGAAGTATCCATAGCAATCGTTGCAGGCATGTGGACATTGTATTTTCTCTCCAGTTCTCTGCTTGTGGCACATGACTGAGGCTTCTGAAGACTGAAAAGCATCAGATTAGCTAAAGTCATTGGACTTAAGATACTGCATGCATGTGAATCATAATCAACAGCAGGGAGTTAGGCTCAATGACTTAACAGCACCCTTTGGTCATCAACTATAAAATTATTAAAACAATGTAATTATTAAAATTGTAAAATTATTGAAACTATGAAAATACAAAACATAACATTCAGGATAATATTGAGCCATTGGGAGTGGTGGAAATTAAGCATCTTGAGTATTATTAGATGCCACATATATGGATTCATTAAAATCCAAGCACTGGATATCACCTCAGGCAATACCATCATATAGAGTAATAAAAGAAAGAGGAAAAATATTTAAGGTCACTTGACCAGTGTCTCCCCATATTTGGTAAGTGCACACACTAAAACTTATTTTCAAGGAATGAAGTGCCTGAGTTTCAATTTGTAGTTACGTAAATCCTGACTCACAGAATATGTGCAATGCAGTAAGGATTATACTCAATACAGCTTCCATATGGTTATATGTGCAAATTTAAGTTGTAACTATGTACTGTAACTCTGTTTCAGCTGTTACTGACCGTAGAGTTGTTATCAGAATGAGAGAAGAAACTGCTAATCAAATATTGAAAAATTTAATAATTAGAGTATTTAATATAGCTTACAGACAAATTGTACTTCACAATTACTTCAGCTAATACCTATCTTAGCTCCAGAAATATGCAACTGGACCTAAAACATGGTCCATCTAAGGGCCACATAGACAAGTGACAAAGCAAAATCTAATCTCTGAGCTTCCAAGACAACTATTCTCCTGAATATTCACATTTTCATGTAATTTATCTTCTACTGCAACATATGTCTTCCTTATCGGAAACAGGAACACAGAGGCTGCGGCTATCATAGCGTGGGTCTACATGTGATGAAAATTAGCATATTCAGTATTTCCTTGTTGGTGAGAGCAACTGTAGTCTCTGCAAATACACATCTAATAAAATCAAATACATACTTGAAAACTAAAAATCTCCCAGGTAAAGTGTCTGGGACTGAAGTTCAAAAGAGTATCTACGGAAAGGTTATTAGAGATGTGCTGAAAATAACTTAAACAATAACACTATGTTTTGTTTAAAAAGAAGTCTCTCTCTTCTGACTGAACATGTAAAATAATTAGAGAAAGTTTACATTTAGCAAGGCATAGTGGGAATACTTTATATGACTGCTTAAAGGCTTTGGATGAAGCTATCCAAAGTTCCTCAGTTTTTGAATTCCTCATTTTTTTCACCCCAGTATCTTTCCTGCCTTCCAATTACAATCACTCAACTTACATACCTCAGAGAAAATGAACTTGATGCATTGTCTCAGAAATGCTTTATGATTTTAGGTGCCTCTTTTCTCGTTGCCCATTTGAAACACTAAGGAGGAGAGAAGCAGGACAGATAAGAAGGGCTAGACTCTGGAAACACCTCAAGTCAGACCATGAGGCACCTCAAAATAAAGAAGGTGTTCTGGTTACTCTTCAAAGGAACAAATTCAGGGTTAGTATTCAATTTCATGTCTCCTACTGCTTGAGCAAAAGAGCTAAGACTTCTATCATCCAGTCCCTGTCTGTAAGAGGAATAGTGATAGCAACAAAAAAACCTGTCTTTATTTTGAAGATAAATATATTACAGGACTGAAATATTTAGGAAGTATGTTAATGGAGGTCAAGTACTCAAACCTGAAAAATGTAGCCCCTGCATTAGAATCAGATTTTAGGAATGTTAGTTGCCCACTACTGCAGCTGTTGTCTTTGATAACTTTATACATTTCTGTACGTTCCAGCATTGGTTTGGCATTTGCAAATTTTAACGATGAGCTTGATAATTTAGAGTGAAGCTATGTATGTGATAGTGATTGTTTAAAATAATATTTTATAATATTCTTACCAGGAAAACAATCTCAAATAAAATGGTGCCAGAAATAGTTCAGATTTATATTTGCACAGACTAAACTTGCCATACCTATCAAGGATATCATTAATAAAGTCAGTTTGAAACAGATACTTATTTCTATGGTGAGCTTCATTTCCACCTAATATAGACTCTATACTATAGCCATTAATAAAGAACTGATCTTAGTAGGTGCTCCATACCTATTTCTCTTAGAGGAGATTTACAGTTGTCTCCAGGATTTTCTGATATCTGGTAAAAGTTCTAAGATTTCATCTTACCTTCATGACTTATTTTTTCTTCTTCATGTAATATAGTCATTTCCTTTCAATAATAGTTTGTATCTTCACATTAACTCATTAACTGCACTTGTAAACTGTCACTGAAGCAAGCAGAGCTTACAGGAATCTGGACACAATGTTGGCTTTTATTGGTAAAATGCAATTACAAAGGTAATTGGCTCCTATATATCTGTGTGACACTTTCTTGGCAGTAGTTTCTCCCATTTCTGGATTGCCTTCCCCTGTTCTACTCCTCCTCAATATGTTTTAGTGTTGGAGCCAGTAGCCTGGTGACCATTCAGAGGTTACACTTGGCAGGTTTAGGACACAGATGCTGAGTTACAGCATTTGAGCATTCGAATTTTTATACCAAGTTCTCTGAGTGGCTCAATCTCTTGGATCATGTGGCAATAAGAAAACTAACTTTAAATATGAGAGTTAACTTACTGATGAGTTAACTTGTTTATGAGGTAACTCCATTAGTAGACCATCAGATTATTTTGATTTTATTTTTTTAAATAAATCCTCTCAGCTTCAAGACCATGTTTTCCAAATATTCTGCCCAAGATGAGATGATGATGCATTATTTTATGTAACTTTAAATGATAGTTCCTTGAAGACCGCCCACCTAGTCTCCTGTGCAGTCATTGAGACATTATCATTTCTACACCCTAATGCAAATAATCCAAAGTGTAAAAGAAAAGATATGCCAGGTGGCTGAAGTGAGAAGTGGGGGTAACAGGATGATGTGGTGCTGTCAATTCTTCAGTCAAAAGCAGCAATCACAGCCCACAAAATGCAAACAAATATAGCCATAATCTCCTCCATGATTGCACAAGGTCTGTATAACTCAGAGTTTTCAGGATGAGATTAGGTATTGCTTCATGTCCCAGTAGATACTTCTGTAGACTCAGACTTTGTCTAAAGAACAATATATACATACATACCCATGAGCATATACAGGGTTGGAACTATAGGATCATCAGTGTCCCTTCTAACTCAAACCATTCTATGATTCTGTGCTTCTGTGATATATGGTTCCTGCATGAAATACAATGTGGGGCCCTGGAGAAAGTTCTTCAGGCAACAGACTTGTCCTTAAAGAGATCTCACCAGGAAAACTGTGAGAACATGGTGCTACATCACTTTCAGCAAGATGAAATTTTAAAGAGTAAAGTAAAATACATAAGTATCATCAGCTTCTAAACCTTCCGAGTAAGTTTAATAAAGCCTTCAGAATACACATGAAAAAGCTGAGACACTACACATCCCACATGAAGTGGGACATTTACAGTTTTAGAAGTCTCTTAATAATAGTCCTTTCAAATTGTACCGACGAAGCTTTTTGGAACTGTATCTTAAACATTAGCAAGTTCATGATATACAGCCATAGGTATGAATTTATATCTGAAGTCTTTTTCAGACACTTTTTTGAGACTTAAAAGCAAACGTAGGACAGTAAATTGCCATTCTTATAATTTGATATTAAAATACTGAAATAGTACCCGTCAACATTGCTATGTATTAATGATTAGTCAACTATCTATTTTGGATGTTGTGCTTTGTCCAAGGTTGCACAAAGCAGAAAAATTAGAAAATATATAACTGGAGAATGAGGAATAGTCTTTATGTCTCATTCTTCTTTCCCTCTTTTTAATAAAGGTTAATCTACGCAATTCTTAAATAGAGAAAATTCTAAAAAAGAGGGTTTCTTGTGAGTAATGGAGTGCTGGCAGAAGGGTTGCTTTATTATTAGGAGAACATATTATCCCTTCTATTTAGACTCTGCAGAGACACTGAGATACAATTTTCAGCTCTGGCTTCAGTGATGTCAGAGGCATTTAAGGATGTCCACCATTTATGAAAATTAGATTACATTGGAAAATTTTTGCCTTTGGCTCTACATGAATTTATGCAGGAGCTGGAATAGCTTTTTCCATATTTGACATAATTATTTGCCGGAACACAAAACAAGCCAGAATTCAAGCTATTCTTCTCTGGTCTTTGCAAGTTATTTTAAAAGAATATCAAAATTATTCCATTAATACTCAGCAGAAAATTCCAGAGTGCTGTGGAAGGCTCTACAAGTTTGGAAAGTTCATATGCAACTAGCACAAGTTTAGGTTCAGTAATCAATGAGCACATCCAAAAGCTTAATGAGGATGGTTAGTTGGCATATTACAATCTAGGCATGAAGAAATCTGTTTTCTACTGCTGACCAGAAGTTCTTCAGTTTGTTAAGTGTTGAATGAGTTCAGCAATAAAGTGCAAGTCCAAAAATACAGACAAAGCTCCAACTAGAAGGAAGGAGAATGAAGAGAATTCAGACAATCCTGTGTAAAGTCAACAAGTGTTATTTTCATTAATGATTTAGTTATTCATGAATTTAAGTATGAAGAAATAACCATACATACAAAGATGAAATTCCATATTTAGCATAGGAGACAGACCAAAAATGTGTGTGAGTCTGTTCCCACTGCTGAAGATTTATTTTGTTTTGGAAAGTAAAATAATAGTATGACTTAAATCTCTTACTTTGTTATGCAATTTGTTGTTTATGAATAGACAGCCCGTGGCAGCAAATATTTCATAAGCAATCAATAGGTTGTCATATATTTGTATAAAATATTCATCAAATAACTTGAAGCTCAACAAATTCATAAAGCATGTTATATCAATTTTGCTTACACCCAGTGCTGTAGGAAGCATTAGTTCCATTGACATCCATAGAAATTCTCATATTTGAGCAAAGATGCACAGTCTGGTCTGGGAGGTTTTTTTTTGGTTTGGTTTTGGTTTTAAGAGTAGGCACTTGTGTAAATAAATACAATAGCAATTTCTTTTTGACAATAATAGATACTAAACTACCAAAAAAATTACCTAGAAACACAACGGATTCACCACTACTGAAAGATATTAAATCACGTTTTCTGATATTGTAGAAGAGTTGTTTGATAGAAAAGTGGCTGAGGAAAAAAAGCTCTTTTATTTTCCTGTACTTTTGAAAGAAGATAGATTGTAATTTTTCTTTCTGGTTCTATAATCTATAAATCTATAATACTAGACTACTTCTGTGTCTGATTTCTAAATAAATCAACTGGAAATATATTTGTAATATCTATTGTTTAGAGAATGGAATTTGTCTTATATCATTCACTACACTGTCTATGTATATCTATACATATATAATTTGCAAAAGTTAAGGAATATTTAAATGCAAGGCTAATTTAAGTGAGCATAACCTTTTGATCTAAAAAATAAACAATCTAACAATAGGAAAAATTGCAATCTGTTGAGACATATTTGAGTTATTTTGCTGTAATTGGCTTGGCAGCAGCTTCAGTCACAGATTTCTGTTTCACAGATTGTCCCCAAATGAATAAAAGGTTTGCTTTGAAATATAATTAATACTGCATTCTGCTGCAAGACTTTCTCAGGTTGTCAAAGGAATTTGAAGAAGGTAGTTAAAAAATAAAAGAAAAACATGAAAAAAGAAAAAAAGCAACAGGATGAAGTAGCTAAGTCAAATCTAAAAATGAGATGAAGGACAGCAGAGAAAATACCATAAAGTTGACTGAAAGAATTGACAAAAGTCTCTTAGGTATTCATTTATTATAAAATCAATAATCAATAAATACTTTAATCTGTTGCATAGACCATGCATCCACTTTCACAGTGTCTGTTAAGGTAATTTATGAGCTCTTTGGCTCTGTAGTGTGTAAGCATTACAACAGAGAAGAGGCTAGAAATGTTTTATTTTTCAGTGCTAAAATCATAACTGCTTTGCATACACATCCAGGTGCATGCACAGTGTTTAGAGTTTAGAAATTTAGTTTTTTGGAAATCTACAGCTAAGAGTGCAGTGTGCAGCACAAATGGAAAAATGAGGGCAATTTTTATCCGCTTCACAAGGGGTAATTTAGAGCGAGGGACTACATTTTTTTCCCAAATTTTCTGCAGAATGAGATTCTTGTCATGCACACAGGGCAGGTGTATGGGTCTTTGTAGGTGGTGACATGAAACCACAAACCTGGTGTGCAGGGCAGGGTGGTGATGGTGGTGGAGATGGTGCTGGCATCTTATGGCATCTCTATGGCAGGGACTGATGGCCTGCAGTCCTAGGCAATGAGTGGGGTGAGGAGAGATCCTGAGGTCCTAATATTTTAGGTACCAAAGTCCCGTGTACTTCTAAGCACCAAATCTACATAACAATGTATGTAAACCTTCCTTGATATTTAGCTGTATTACTTGTTTATCAGTAGTTTAAAATATATTGTTGATGGATTAGAAGTGAGCTCCTCTCCCAGTTGCAAAAAAAGAATAACAGCACTCTATAATAAACGTTAATGACTGTGAATAGTTCAAATCAACAAAAGCCATAAAAAATTATGATGGCCAAACAATGCTTCATAGCTTATTGCTGTGTTGTAGCACGTACTGTTGTTTCATGCTGAAGGGCATTCTAAATCTGATGTCTGAAGTCATCTTTGGTTGGCAGAGATCTTTGCACCCATTTAGTTTTAGTCAGGGATGTGATCATCCCTCTGTTCCTGGTATTGCCAGTAAAGAACCTTTAAGGTTCAGCTATTCCCCTGATACATCTGACGTACCATTCTCTGATTAACAAAAAAGATTACTACTTTAGACTTTCATATACTGAAGGTAGAATAAGAGGAAAAACACTCTTCAGTGTGATCGCATTTTTATTTATGAACAAAATAAGCAACTGCAGCAGCTGATGACAGAAGAGGGTTTCTCAGGTGAAGAGAAAGAAAAATATAATTAACTGTTCTAAACATCTAAAATGAGTTCACTTTTCAGAATGCAAGAAGCCAAAATCCTTTCTGTTTTTCCTAGATTTCAGCTGTGTACATTACACACACAAACATCTATGAGAGCTGGCTCATTAATTCAGTCTTTAATTAATTGGCATGATAATATTTGAGTGAGCTTTCTTTTATCCCAAATACCTGTGGTTAGAAAAAGGTTGTCAGATACCTGCAAAGGAGCATATTTGATAGTCAGTCGACAGAGAGTGATTTGCTAACCATCTTGGATAGCTTTTCCTTAAATATTTAAGTAAAAATTTTAAATATAATTTGCTTCATTTCCAGGTTTCCTCCATTTGTGTAGTTAAGATCCAACAGGGAATATAGAATATTTTTGAGCAAGAGTGTCTGTATGTAACATTGTGTTACTACAGAGACAGTTCACTAGGAACTTTATATTATTGAAGATGATTTACAGTGAAATCTGCATAATAGGCTTTTTTTTCGGTTCAGATAATTACCAGTGAATTTGTTGCATGTATTGTTTGTGGAGGAGAATTTGGGGAAGGTAAGGGTGTGTAACAGCAGTTTACATGCTTCAAGCTGGCTTCACAGAGGGGTAAGGTTTAGCAAGAATCTGGTTCTGAAGCATCCTGATGTACGAAACAAAACTGTTTGCAAAGGATGCTGTGAAAGAGTGGAGAGAAGGGGGAGATTGAAGATGTGGCTTACTGTATATCCTAAATCTGGCTGGAAGATGGGCTTTGAACAAGCTGTTATTTTCCACATGGGAGTAGCATTGCTACAGTAAAATGCCAGATTTCATCCATCATAATGTCATGGCTCATATTAAAATGTCTTGAGGGACCTGAGGGAGGGATGGGCAAACGACATCAAATCAATTTTCAGGCAATTGCTACGGTTTTCAGAACCTAAGCCCTATGTGATGGCGTTATGGTTGCACAAAGGGAGGCTATAAATAAGGTCCATGTATCAAGAGAGGAAGTAATTTAGAAAAAGGCAGTTGATTTGACTTTTGCATGAGGCTGAACATATGGTGAAGTACAACCAGGTTATCATTCTTTATATTCCTCACAGAGACAAGTACCGACTCCTTATTTCTGCAAAATTAGCACATCAGTGCAGTCCTAAAAGTGACAGCTTTGGTGCAGGATATCTCATGTTCATTAAAAAAAAGTAATAATTAAAAAAAAATAAAATTACAAAGATGTTTTATATTTGTTTAAATTAGCATTTAGTTATGAGACATACAAGCCAAACACCATCATATAGTTAGTTATTTCTGGGAGCTTGAACGTTGACCTGTCTGCACAAATTGGATGCTTGTACAAATGTTTTTAAATGCAAAGGGTGGGAAATTTTCCCCAGGATAGTTCTTCATTACAAGTAAACTTATAAACTTTCATACTCTACATGAACAAACATAAATGGGTTTATTATGAGTTTTGCAAGGCAACAAATGGTATTCATACCACGTGTCCCATGTAGTATTTGTACAGGATCACCAAGCAGGTGTCTTAGAAGCAATTTTATGCACCTAATGGCTTAATCATCTGGATGCTACATCCACTTAGCAACACCTCTGTTGCCTGTTCTTTCTCTAAGAAAAGGACTGGAATTATGAAGATATATTCAAGGCAAATTATATCATAGAATCATGGAAAAGACTTCTAAGATCATCTAAGCCAACCATCCCCCTACCAGTAATATTAATCACTAAACCATGTCCCAAAGTATAACATCTACACATTTCTTGAATACCTTAAGAAATGAGTGACTTCTTTCCTATTCTGATGAAAACAGGAGGATTCAGGGAGTTCCTTATAAAGATTCTTAGAAGTGTCTATTTCTCAGGTGCTTGTGGATATTTGCCCCCTTTGTGAGCTGTGCTGCAGAAAGTGATAAGAAAAACATTCATTAAAGTAGTCCTACAAAGCTATTTTTTTTCTTAAGTGGTCAATACTTACTGACTTGCAATGATCATTAAAGAAGGAATTCTGACTTTTAATGTTTAGTATTAATCTTAGGCAAGCAAACATCAAGATTTGCTACCCAGCAGCTGTTTGTCTTGTATAAAATTAGCAACTGGCCTCAATCCTAGCCAAAATGGACATATGGTTGAATAAAAAACCTACAATACTTAACACTAATTGACATACTTGTTTGCACTAGAGCTGGGTGAATTCAGTTGTTTATTTTTTTATTATTTTGTAGCCAAACCACACCAAATAAAAGTGAGAGAATTTGATACAGGAAAATTGTTTCAGCAGAAAAGAAAAAATAAACAATGATTTATGCTTTGTTAAAAATAAGTATATCTCTATAAAAATGTATTTTCTTTCCAAGGCTAGCTGATGCTATTATTTGATCTTTTCTTCTTTCTGTGTAGATGATTTATTTAAGTGCAGAGACCTGAACATTTTATTACAAGAAAGTTTCTAGTCAATAGCCTGCTCATACAGACTACTCAGAGTGATAGAAGTACAGAACCAGGAAGCCAGAAAATCTTTTGGACTGTATACTATTAAATTTAACAGTTCAGTTTATCTGTATAGTTGTAGATATGAAGCCAGAGTTTAAAGGATGAGTACATCTGGTACAAAGAAGGTTGGCTTTATTATGAAAGGAGACATTGTGGTTTTGTCTGGCCACAGCATGTGGTTCTCTGATCTTGGGCGAGCAACTTCATTTCCACCAGGGCATCTGTCCTCTCCATTTGTAATCATTAGATAATTCTTTAAGCAGTGAGTTGCTCTGTGATAATTATGAATGAAAATTTTACAGCTCCAGGTAGGGATGTTATGCAGTAAAACTCTGTAAAAGTCAACAAGAGTTTTATGATTTTTTTTACTAGGTACAGGCCAGAAATTAATATTTCACTTTATTGCATTGATGAATTTATCCATCAGTTTGAATAGCTGTGCAGTAGAATTTTGTTTCAACAGATAGCTACTTCTGTTGTTACTTCACATTAGCAATTACATTCTTCTTTTCTACAGCTAATTTGTATATTTTCTCCATCTTGAATCCTTCTTTGATTTCATACCATTAATACAAGTAACTCTATTGATTTCTCAGTTTTTATTAAAGAAAAAAATGCATTAGTGGCTACTTCTTTGTAGGCCTGTTAATATAGTATTAAACTAAATTCAGTTACCTGGACATGAGCATCTGCTGATCTCCAGCTGTCATTCCAAAGGTCACAGGTTTCCCTTAGGTCCTGCATCATATTTGTCAGGTCTGTGCAGATGTCTCAGATACCCCCAGGCATCTCAAATGGCACCAGATGTCCATGCATAGGTAAATGAATGTATCTCTAAGGATAGGACGTGGTTCCATATTCAGATAAGATATGTAGCATGCAAGTGTTTACAAGAAAATGTTGTCTCTAGCTTTCCATCAGTGTCCACAGAGTTTTTTAGTCTGCAAGACTAGGACTGTAGTACAGGGATCACCTTAACATCTCAGCTGCTATTGAGCTGAGTTCAGTTCTCCATGGTGACATCTAGCATCACCTTAGAAGCTTGAGTGTATTTAGTAAATTTATATGGTGCTTGCATGGACATGTGACATACAGGAACCCATGTCTTCCGGAGTGGTAGCTGGTACTCATGTGGGATGCTCTACCATACCTTCACTGGCAGTTCATACATAAATATGTACAACTGGTTCAAACCCTTCTGACCATAACGGCAAGGGACTTGATTTAGTTGCTAAACTAGACATCTACTGCCTCTTAAAATGCCTTGATTTCCAGAGAGTTGGTAAATGTGGCATAGATCTCAAGAAGACTCAGGCCTCTCATGGTCATGAGTGGTGGTTAAGCTGACTTGAGTTACATACATATACTTCGTACATACATATATGTCACAAGGCATATAGAACAGAATATAGAATTAGCTAGGTTGGAAAAGACCTACAAGACCAACCAGTCCAAGCTGAATAACGTCGTGGGTCTACACTGTATAGAAAAGGAGTAGCAAGCTTTTTAGCTCACACAGAGGCTCCTACAGCACCCAAATTAAATGTCAAAACCTGAAACTTAATCCCACCTGCACTGAACCTGGGAAGAATACAGGGATGCTGTCTGGACTTGCAGACGTGGGATCAGGAAAGCCAAGGCACAGGCAGAACTGAACTTGGCGAGGGATGTTAAAAACAATAAGAAGACATTCTACAGGTACACTGGCCAGAAGAGACAGGCCAAAGCAATGTACCTCCTTTGGTAAATGTAAAAGGAGAGCTGGCTTCAACAGATGTGGAGCAGGCTGAGGTACTGAATGAGTTCTTTGCCTGGGACTTCACTGGCAGACAGGATTCTAATATTTCTCATGTCCCTGAGCCCTGCATCCCTAAACCACTAGATGAGGGCTGGGGGAGTAAATCCCCCCCCACTGTAAGGGCAGAGCAAGTCCGAGACCGCCTCATGGGACTGAATGTGTACAAGTCTATGGGGCCAGATGACATGCATCCCAGGGTTCTGGAGGAGATAGCTGAGGTGGTTGCCGAGCCACTCTCCATCATATTTGAAAAGTTGTGGCTGTCAGGTGAGGTCCCAGGTGACTGGAAAAAGGGTCACATCACTCCCATTTATAAGAAAGGAAGCAAGGAGGACCCAGGGAACTACAGGCCAGAGAGTCTCACCTCTGTGCCTGGGAAGATCATGGAACAGATCCTCCTGGATGACATGCTAGATCACATGAGGAATGAGCATGTGATCTGAGACAACCAGCACAGCTTCACCAGGGGTAGGTCACACCTAACCAATCTGGTGGCTTTCGATGATGGAGTGACAGCATTGGTGGACAAAGAAAAGGCAACCAATGTCATTTACCTGGACTTGTGCAAGGCCTTTGACATGGTCCCCCACCTCATCCTTATCTCCAAATTGGAGAGATGTGGATTTGATGGGTGGACCACCCGGTGGATAAGGAATTGGTTGAAAGGCTGCAGACAAAGTGTGGTGATCAGTGGTTCTGTGTCCAGATGAAGGCCAATAATCAGCAGTGTCCCCCAGGGGTCTGTCTTGGGACTGGTGCTCTTTAACATCTCTATCAATGACATCAATGATGGAATTGAGTGCACCCTCAGCAAGTTTGCTGACAACACCAAGCTGAGTGGTATGGTTGACACAATGGAAGGAAGAGATGCCATTCAGACGGACCTCAGCAGACTCGAAAAGTGGGCCCAGGTGAATCTAATGATGTTCAACACAGCAAAGTGCAAGGTTTTGCACTTGGGCCTGAGGAATCCCAGGCATATATACAGACTGGGAGGAACAATCCTTGAGAGCAGCCCTGCAAAGAAGGACCTGGGGGTTCTGGTGGATGAAAAACTTAACACGAGCCAGCAGTTGCTCTTGCAGCTCAGAAAGCAAATGGTATCCTGGGTTCCATCAGAAGAGGGGTGGCCAGCAGGGTGAAGGAGGTGATTATCCCCCTCTACTCTGCTCTTGTGAGGCCCCATCTGGAATAATGCATCCTGGTCTGGGGCCCCCAGTACAAGAAGACAGGGAGCTGTTGGAGAGGGTCCAGAGGAGGGCCACAAAGATGATCAGAGGGCTGGAGCTCCTCCCCTGCGAAGACAGGCTGAGGGAGTTGAGCTTGTTCAGCCTGGAGAAGAGAAGGCTGTGGGGTGACCTCATTTCAGCCTCCAGTACCTGAAGGGAGCCTACAAACAGGAGGGGAGTCAACTCTTCACAAGGGTAGATAATGGCAGGATGAGGGGAAATGGTTTTAAGTTGAAGGAGGGAAGATTTAGGTTGGATACCAGGGGGAAGTTCTTTACCAAGAGAGTTGTGAGGTGCTGGAACAGGCTGCCCAGAGAGGTTGTGGATGCCCTGTCCTTGGAGGTGTTCAAGGCCAGGTTGGATGGGGCCCTGGGCAGCCTGGTCTAGTATTAGATCTGGAGGTTGGTGGCCCTGCCTGCGGCAGGGGAGTTGGAGCTTGATGATCCTTGAGGTCCCTTCTAACCCAAGCCATTCTGTGATTCTATGATTCTATGAACAAACACTGAAACAGTTTAGGTATGCCAGATATAGACATCAAAATAGCCTTTAAGGCATGTGTTAAAATGCACATGCTTAAGCATAAGCTGTGCATTAAGCATATGCACAGACCTTTCCCTTTGTAAAACTTTTCTTTCTTTCTTCTTCTTCTTGTTATATTTTTTTTTTTCCCAAGGCATGAAATAATTTCTCACCTTTTCAAGTGCCACTTGGCTGTTGGTATTGTAAAGATTGTTACATCTTGTGGAAGTGCCAATTAGAGACAATAATTACTTGACTTGTCTGTTTTAGCATTAAAATGCCTAGAACATTTTGTCCTTGGCAGTTAGAATTTTTATTTCTATACTCATCTGATTTAGGAAACACGCTTTTTTATGGAACCTGATTTAATGATTCTTCTCCACGCAGCATAGGTGAGGCCACACATGGAGTACTGTGCCCAGTCCTGGGCCCCCAGTACAAGGGAACATTCTGGATAGAGTACAGCAAAGGGCCACGAAGTTGATCAAGGTACTGGAGCATCTTTGCTGTGAGGAAAGGTTGAGAGGGATGGGACTTCTCAGCCTGGAAAAGAGGAGGCTGATAAAGAAGCTGAGAAAGTGTGGGATAGAGGAGTTGGACGGTGAGGTGAGTTGAGAACTGGCTGACTGGACAAGCTCAGAGGATGATGATCAGTGGTGCAGTCTGGTTGAAAACCTGTGACTAGTGGTGCTCCCCAGGGATCGGTGCTGGGTCCAGTCTTGTCCAGTATCTTCACCACCGACCTTGATGAGGGGATAGTGTCCACCCTCAGAAAGTATGCTGATGATACAAAGCTGGGAGGAGTGGCTGACACACTGGAAGGCTGTGCTGCCATTCAGCAAGACCTGGACAGACTGGAGAGCTGGGCAGCAATAAACCAGATGAGGTTTAACAAAAGCAAGTGTAGCATCTTGCACCCAGGAAGGAATAATCACATGTATCAGTACAGGTTGGGACATGACCTGCTGGAGAGGAGCTCTGCAGAGAAGGACCTGGGGGTCCTGGCAGATGACAGGTTGGCCATGAGCCAGCAGTGTTCCCTGCTGGCCAAGAAGGCCAATGGAATCCTGGGGCGCATTAAAAGGAGTGTGGCCAGCAGGTCAAGGGAGGTGATCCTCTCCCTCTACTCTGTCCCGGTCAGACCTCACCTGGAGTACTGTGTCCAATTCTGGGCTCCCTGGAACAAAAAAGACAGGGATCTCTGGGAGAGAATCCAGCAGAGGGCCACAAGGATGATAAAGGGCCTGGAGCATATCCCCTGTGAGGAAACGCTGAGCGACCTGACTCTGTTCAGCCTTGAAAAAAGAAGATTCAGAGGTGATCTTATTAAAGTTTATAAATATCTTAAGTGTGGGAGTCAAAGGGACATGGCCAACCTCTTTTCAGCGGTCTGTGGAGACAGGACAAGGGGAAATGGCCATAAACTTGAGCATAGGAAGTTGTGCACCAATATGCTAAGGAACTTCTTCATGGTGAGGGTGACAGAGCACTGGAACAGGCTGCCCAGAGAGGTTGTGGATTCTCCTTCTCCGGAGATGTTCAAGACCTGCCTGGACACCTACTTGTGCAGCCTGCTGTAGGGGGCCTGCTTTGCAGGAGGGTTGGACTCGATGATCTCTAGAGGTCCCTTCCAACCCCTGCAATTCTCTGATTCTGTGATCTCATCACTGCCAACAAATATCTGAATGGAGGATGCAGAGAGGACAGAGACAGACTCTCTTCAGCGGTGACCAGGGCCAGAACTAGAAACAATGGGGACAAACTAGGACACATGATGTTCCCTCTGAACATCAGGAAACGTTTCTGTGCTGTGTGGGTGATGGAGCACTAGCACAGGTTGCCCAGAGGGGCTGTGGAATCTCCTCTTTGGAGATCTTCAAAACCCAGCTGGACATAATGCTGGGCACAGTTCCGGGTGTCCATGCTTGAGCAGAGGTTGGATCAGGTGGACCCAGAAGTCCTTTCAATCTCAACTGTGCTGCAATTCTGTGAATGATCAGCAAGAAGACTGCCCAAGTTACAGCTGCAGTTTGTCTGATCATTTTGTATCATTTAAATAATTTGTATTAACTGTAACTGTAATGCAGATTTTATGAAGGATGTACTCTTAGATTAAATATTCTAAAATTATATTGAATTTTCCCATCCCAAGTAGCATTTTTAAGGAAAGTTAAATCAGTCTGCACTAATGAAAATCTAATTTACTAGAACTATGTATGTGTTAATGAAATGGAGTGCAAAGCAGAATGTTATTTTTTTTTATATAACTCTAAGTAAGTATTTTGACGTTGAAGATGAGAAAGTGGAATGACCCCAAAACATCTAATGCATTTTGATGCGTTTCTGCATTTTAACAGATCCCCCTATAATCTTAAGGATCATAAATGTATGTTTATCTGGAATGTTTTTTATGGGCTTTTAATAATTCCCATGTGTAAAATAAAAGCTGCGTTTTAACTGCACATTAGGTACTTTCACTGGAAAATGCTTCCAACCAAATTCTACAGGTTTCTGTTTTTTTTTTTTTTAACTAGTACAGAATATTTTAGAGATTTTTTTCAGAACTATTCAAAACCACTTCTGACTAAAAAAGTATATTCATAGGTGGGTGTTGATTAATGGTGCTAAAAACACTTTGTGTAGGATCTTATGCTAATTACCCTTTATACCCTAACCTGTGTCAATTTTAACAATCTAAATTAGCATTTTCTCTTAGGACCAAGGAATGTGAGAATTGTGAAATTGGCTCAGTAAGCTGAATTAACAGTGCGAAAATTGAGATGTTCTGCCTCTCTGTATTAACATCTGCTGCTTGTACTAGATGTGATGTTCTAATCTAAGTGATGGAGACATTACCCTACCCCCTTGGAAAAAAAGAAAAAAAGATTAAAAATAAGACGAAAAGGAAAAGGAAGAAAAGATGGGGTGGGGAAAGGGAAATAAAATTCTTGCTGCATTGTAAAAAAGTGTAATTGGTGACAATTGTTATTGGCAGTTCCAGGTAATCATGTCTGGAATAATGGATTTTTGACATGCAAGTCTTGAAAATTGGTTGCATTATTGTTGATGCAAATAGTTTAGTTTCTTTCCTATTACAGCCGTAGTATAATGGAACACAATCTTATAGGCAGTGGGTGATACATAGAGCACACTGCTCAGATAAAATCCTGATTACAAATGGTTCCATTTGGTTTATTTTATACTCTAATAGTAACATAAGTCTTTCTGGGTTCATTACATTATTAAAATAAAAACCTATGTTTCTGAAGAGAATAGGAAGTTTTTATTACTGTTTCTTCCACTAAAACATTGCGAGGATTATTCAGATTTTAGGTTGGAGACATTTAGTTGATAAACAACAGTAATCAATGGCAGTGAGAAGAAGCTTGTGTGTTCAAAATATAATGAAATCTCCCAGACTTGTGAACTGCCCATTGTTGCTCATTATTATCATAATCAGCACTGCCCAAAATATTTCTAGGCTGCCAGGATGGCATCTGTGCAAGAAGCAGCATCCAGGCAGCAGTGACACGCTCCAGCTGAGCACAAGTCAAACTGCAGTATCCTATACGCTGTACTTACTGCTCCTGGAAGCAGGAGGCTGCAATTAAAAACAGATAAATCCAGTCAACGCTTAAAGATTTTTCTTTGTTCCCAGAATTAAAAGCACTTATAAATTAATAAAATGTATTACCATATTAAAAAAAAAAAAAAGGTAAAAACAACTGGAAAGGTACTCTGGGTATTTGGATGCAAAGGAGAGAGGCATAAGCCAGATCAGTGAGCTGGTGCCATGTTAATTTAGCTTTAATGGGGCTGAGCTTACTCATGGCTGGCTGGGAAAAGCCTGCTCCAGAAGCGCTCCAATGGCCTGGCTAGGCAAGGAGGATAGGGGTGCATCAGAAAGATGTCAGTTGCAGAGCTTGCTTCCAGCTCACAGATATATCACAGTGATACTGACAGCCTGAGCTCTTGGAAAGGTTGGAGAGAGCCAGTATGGGGTCTCAGCACTTATCCTTCCCTGTTTGGCAGTAAGTAATGGGAGGAGAAAGGGGAAAGAGTTTCCTACTCCTATCTTCCTCACTGCTTTTGCTCAATCTTGTAGGAAAGATAGAAATAATGAGTTTGGCCCCCAGTCATCACTTCATTAAAATAAAAATCCTTTCTGACAGCCCAAACGTGATCTTTAGAATCTTATTACTTGTCAGAATACACTTTTGTCCTATTTCTAGCCAAGAACATTTTAAATGATTTCCTTTCATTATTTTTTTCATCCCCACAGCATTGCTATATACAGCCCTTCAGAATCATTGTATCAGTTTCCAAGAATTCAGCTCAAATTGAATTTCGAGATCTTAAAGGGAGTCCAGACCAAACAGCTTACAAGTAAAAAAGTAAAGAAGGCAGTACAGTTACCCTTGGTTATGGTAGCTATCTACTTGGTTCTTTGTAAACTAACACAGAATAAGAGAGAGTTTTGAAAAGACTAAATGACTGAAAATGTAAACGAGTTGTCATCCTAAAATACCTACTTGGTATTTTAAGCTTAAAGTTTGCACTGCCATTAGACACCCACTTAAGTTTTCATCTGAAATAACATTTCAAAATCCAAGTGTCATCAGTCTGATTTTTTCTTGTTAGAACCAAACTTTTGTGGATCTCAAGCAGAGGCCAATATTTGAACCCTGCTCTTTACTCACTACTGTAGAATGTCAGGCAAACAGTTTTCTGCAAATCCTCTATTTTACTGCTTTTTCAGTAAGATGCTAAGTGACCCTGGCAGAGCAGTGATAACATTAACAGATACTGTGTGTACCTATTGATGAGTTACAGGTCTCTGCTTTGATCTACATGAGTTGCACCATTTGTGCCAGCTAAGTGTATAGATTTATGCACCATGACTTGCTAGCCACCGCTCATCTAACTCTCTGAGTTAGTTGTTCACTGGGCATGCTATTTACATTTTATTTTAACAATCCTTGAATGTTTGCAATAAGGATGCTGTGATAACCTAACAATCAGATTGTCAGATGGAGACAGAATCGTTTCTTAAGCACCTGCAAATGTTAACTGGTTTCTTCCGCTTTCTCTTAAAGAATGATAAAAGTGATGAACTGCAGCTTAGTTTGTCACCAGAAGGGAATGTTTCCCTAACAAATTATCACGTGTCATTTCTAATCCATGGTCCAAGACAAATCTTTTCCTGACCTATTTTCCTACAACCCTTTTCCTGTTGCTGGACATTACAAATCGCACTGATCAGTTACTGGTACTGTCCATCAACTGGAAAAACATTGCCTTTTTTGGGCCAGTATCAGCCTGGCAGGCTGACCTGCTTTCTCCTTACAAAGTTCACATGCCCCACTCTGAGTGATTTTGCCCCTAAAATCAGCTCTGGATAACATCTCTTAGGACTGAGATCTTCAATCAATTATTTTCAGAGCTGTGACAGAAAAGATGGTTCTGTCAGTGTCATATTGCATGTGCTTGAGTGCTGAATATTTTTGGCAAACTCGACTTTTATTAAGCATATCTGATTTATGTTCTACAGACTCTTGGGGGTAAAAAGGCAAATTAATTTAATAATAGATTCACTTTCTACCAACATCTGTTTGCAATCTGCCTAGGCTGCTATGAATATCATTTCCTTGTGTATCAAAATGCATTCTGTATTACTTATACTGATTCCAGACCCCTTTCTCTTGGGAGGGATTTTTATTATTTTATTTATTCATTCATTCATTTATTTTATTTTCTAAAGTTAAATAATATTGCATTTGGAGCTGCAAAACAAATGATTTACTATTTCACAAATGGTACTCTATGCAATAATATTATGTTGCAAAAGGCTGAATAAATTGGGATGTGGAACAGGTAGAAAAAAAGATGCCAATCAGAAATTATACATACTTTCCTTCTATTTGAAACCAGTGGAAGCTTGTTAATCCGGTTGATTTATTTTGTTGTTCTTTTATCCTGGTAATGCTTTGGACGGACCAGTATGTTTATTGATAGAAGTAGTCCAACTAGTGGAACTAGTTCAAACAGATACCGAGAAGACAATGACCTCAGTACTTTCAGATGTGGAGCACTGCATCTCCACAAATCGCATCAGTTCATGAATTTCCGCAATACTGGTGAAGAATATGTGCTCAAACATGTTGTTGGACTGGGACCACAACCCTCAGATCTTTGAAGTGTTAAGACATCATGGAATGGAACAGGAAGAGCCGTGGCTGCAGAGAATAAAAACAGGGAAGAGCACTTTGAATTTTAGATATTATTTGATGATGGAGGTTCTGTGTCCTTTCAAATTGACTGAAGTGATATCTGTGAGCATTTCATTAAGAAATTCATCTGGGTATTATTTGTTCACCAGTCTTTCTGCTGGTGGATGTGCAACAAGTGTCACTTAGTAGGGCTGTTATTTTAGAAAGTCAGCTTCATCCTTTACATAGAGGAAAGCAAAAACAAAGTCAGAGACTCTACATTTCAATCAGAGAGTAATATGGTACATGATAATCAAGTGAAAGTTCATTCTACAGGCCTATTCCACACCTCCTTCCTTCTCTTCAGTTCTGTTACATGGTGATGGTTGCCTTCCATTTACAGTTTAAATATTCTGCACCTGAGCCATTGAGCTGGCAAGGGAATGAGGTCTGAATTCACTGGGAAATCACTAGAGGGAGGAAAGCATTTTGTACAACCTGAGATCTTTATAGTCCCTTGGAAATAATTGCTATGTTCTTAATTACTTGGTATTTACAAGGAAATATGGAGTTGCTACAAGGTACATGGTTTCTACACCAGATCAGTTTTGACATTAAAGATGGTAAATTACTTTGGCCTCCCGCTTCCTTTCTTCTTTGCCCTCTTTGCAAATTCCCTGTATATAATTTCTCTATCCTCTTACATTCTCATCTCTAATTGTAGGGGAATAGTTAGATCAGGGCTTGAACTGGTAATGGACCACCTGGTGAAGAGGTGTGGCTGGGCTAGGGAACACTGGCAGATTGTTTGCACCTGTACTCCCCGTGTGACCAGGAGTGCACCCAAGGTGGAGCCACCCTGTGCTCATGTAAGGGCCAAAGGGAGAACATCTCTTGAGTCTAGGCTGCTTTCTCTGATGCAGTTTTGCATAGCTAGAGATTCCCTTTACCAGCTGGGTGAGGTCAGCTCTTCTTTCTGTTTATGACTACTGGCCTCTATATTATTATTGTGAATACTTTGCCCGGTATCACCAAGAACACGTTAGAAGCAATTTTGCTTATTTGTGAGCAGAATGTTTATCATTTTACACTCTTCTCTATTTTTTTTCTTTTCTTTTTCCAGTGTGAAATTCATGCTTCCTTTCCTTCCTTTTCAGGGTCTGGAAGAATCAGTGCCAGACAAGGTAATAGTTACTTCTGATTCTCTTTAGAGTTGTAGACACTATCAATTCTTTAAAATATTTCCTTCCAGACATGCATTTGCCTCTCATACTAGCAATTTTTTTTATCATTTTTTTCCCTGAAAACTCTTTTCTACTTCCTCCATGATCATGAATTTTCACTGACTTTAAAAGGATGTTTCAATTTACTATAGTAACAACCATGCTTGCAACGTTCCTGAGGTTAAGATGAATCTTCAGAGCTACACCATCTCCCACCTTTCATTGTAGATCTTATTTGCACATTTTTACTGTGTGCAAACTAGTATAACACTTTCCTGTGAAGCTCTTTCTTTTCTGATGCCATCTCTTTTTTTTTTTTAATCTTCTTCCATTTCAGCATTGTGCTCAGTGCCTATATATTCCCATCTGAGTTGCTGATTAGGCAGCATGGGACAGTGGCAGAGATAGAAAGACAACCCTGCCAGTTCTCATTGATATGAAAGATTTGGGCCATCCTCTTCCATGTCTCATAATGCCAAGTCAAAATTAATGCCTGAACAAGGATTTCAGACCAAACCCTACATAAAAAGAAGCAAAAGTAATATGAACATGATGCACTTTAAAACATGATTTCTTGATGCATCTCTCAGCATCGAGGTGAGTGGTTTGGCACTGTTAACATTGTGTATTATTTAAAAGCTTTTTCCATTCTTCTTATTCCTGAATGCTCAGTTGCCTTGTCAGCAAGACATATCCCAACATGGAGCTGACCATTGAACTGCATATATCTTGCCAAACTCAAACTGATTATGGTGCACTACCTATGAGAATAAAATCCCAGAACAGAGCAAAAGCTGCCTAAAAGTGCAACTTTCATCATATGCAACTGCAAAAGTTGCATACAACAAGAGAGGAAAAGATGAAAAATTATTTAGTTCTCACAAACTTCAACTCCATTCCCATATCACAAGGAACAAGAGAAAGGAAGGAGGTCATCATTCACTCTAAATCAGAAAAGGAACAAATATCCCAGATTAGTTTCTCTGATGGACTACTACAGCGAAAAATCTAATTCTGAATGAGCTTTCATAAGGTTATCTTCCTTCTTTCCTCACAGTCTTTCTTCAGGGCTACACTGCACTTCCAAACACCTTTCACCTGACAGACTGAAAGAGAGTAGAGGTCATAAGATTCTGAAGCTGCGAAATCCTGTCTGTAAGCAGATAATATTAATTGCCCAATTTTTGAGAGGTATGTCTCTTGACAAGTGTTAACCTGAGCTTCTTTCTCAAACAGTAAGATTCTAAAATGCAGGGATCTCTAAAACCCACCTACCACCTGCAGCCCATCTGCTTAGCAACAGTGGGCACTGAGCTCAGTATTTAAAGTTGTATTTAACATGTATTCAAACAAAAACAAACTCCTAGTTCTAAAATCATACTCCCAAAACTTTGGGCTTATTTAGGGTTCATATTGTAATCTTGAAGAATGGTTTCTCTCTAAATGATTTTGCTCATGACCATGCAATGTGATGCTGATTAGTAACATAACACCAGAACTCTGAGTATTTTGTAAAGTATGTAGAGGTGTAGGAATACATTTCTATCATAGAACACTTAGAGTTGGAAGGAACCTTTAAAGGTCATCTAGTTCAACTCCTCTGCAATGAACAGGGACTTGCACAGCTGAATCAGGTTGCCCAGGGCCTGGTCCAGCCTATCCTTGAAAGTCTCCAGAGATGGGGTATCCAGCACATGTCCAGGCAGTCTGTTCCAGTGCCTCACCACCCTCACTGTAAAAGACTTTTTCCTTGGATCCAACCTAAATCTACCCTCTTTGCGCTTGAAGCCATTACCCCTTCTGTAACCACAGACCCTGGTGAAGAGTCTGTCCCCTTCATTCTTACAGATTCCCTTTAGATTCTGAAAGGCTGCTATCAGGTCACTTCTCAGCCTTCTCTTTTCCATGCTGAACAGCCCCAGCTCTCTCAGCCTGTTGTTGTGGGAGAGGTGTTCCATCCCATGCATCACTTTTGTGGCCCTTCTCTGGACACACTCCAACAGGTCCATGTCTCTCCTGTACTGAGGACTCCACATCTGGATGTAGTACTCTAGGCAAGGTATCACCAGCTCAGAGTAGAGGGGCAGGATCTCCTCCCTTGACCTGCTGGCCATGCTTCTTTTGATGCAGCCCAGGATATGGTTGGCTTTCTGGGCTGCAAGGGCATATTGCTGGCTCATGTCCAGCTTGACATACACCAGTACCCCCAGGTCTTTTTTGGCCGGGCTGCACTCAGTACTTCCATCCCTCAGCTTGTATTGGTAGTGAGGGTTGCTCAACCCAGGTGCAAGATCTTGCATTTGGGTTTGTTGAACCTCACGAGGTTCACCTGGGCCCACTGTTCAAGCCTGTCTAGGTCCCTCCAAAGAGCATCCTGTCCCTCTCGTGTTTTGAGTGCTCCACACAGCTTAGTGGACACTCGACCCCACTGTCAATGTGACTGATGAAGGTATTAAAGAGTATTGGTCCCAGCACTGACCCCTGTGGGACACCACTCATCACTGATCTCCATCCAGACACTGAACCATTGACCACCACTCTCTGGACTCAACCTTGCAGCCAGTTCTCCAGCCGTTGAATAGCCCACCCATTGAATCCATATCTTTTGAATTTAGAGAGAAGGATGTTGTGGGATACAGTGTCAAAGGCCTTACTGAAGTCCATATAGATGACATCAATAGCTCTTCCCTTGTCCATTGATGCAGTGACACCATCTTAAAAGGCCACTAGGTTGGTGAAACAGTATTTGCCCTTGGTGAAGCCATGCTGATTCTCCCATATCACCCCCAAGGAATGGAACACCTACCCTGCAAAGACAGGCTGAGAGAGCTGGGGCTTTTCAGCCTGGAGAAGAGAAGGCTCTGGGAAACACACAGAGCGGCCTTTCCCTACCTAAAGTGAGGCTAATGAGAAAGAAGAGGATAGATTCTTTAGCAGGATCTGTTGTGATAGGGAAAGGAGAAATGGTTTCAAACTAAAAGAAAGGAGTCTGAGAGTAGATATAAGGAAAAAGATTTTTTACAATAAGGGTAGTGAACCTCTTGAACGAGTTGCCCAGAGATGCGGTGGATGCCCCAGTGCTGGAGACACTCAAGGTCAGGCTGGATGGGACTCTGAGCAAGCTGATCTAGCTGTAGGTGTTCTTGTTCACTGCAGTGGATTTGGACTAGTTGACCTTTAAGAATCTCTTCCAACTCAAATGATTCTATAATTCTAATTTGTTTATTTATTATTGAGATAGAATCCTCCTGTGAAATTTTATTCTCCATAAGATAATAATATACCTGACTTTGCCATAGCCCAGTTCTTTGACTTGATTTTCCTTCCACAGTATTTCTAGTCCTCACAGACCACAATTCCATAAGTTGCAACCTGACCATTTAAGGCTAGTAAAATGAATGTGACCTGAGAGTGCAAACACTTTGAAATTGATGGAGCTTAATTACGTGGGATTATGAAGAAGTAGATGAGAAACTAATTGAAAGTCAACAGACATGGATTTGACCCTTGTTCTACAAAAAAAAAAAAAAAAAGGCATGTTTTATGATCTCTGTCTTTTTTTGTGGGGGGTTGTCCTTTCAAATTTAATGTACTATGGGATAAAGACTGTTTTTTTTTCCTTGTCTGTACAGTCTGTAGAACAGGAAATTTCAGTGCTAGTAGAAATCAAGTGGAATTGCAAGAATAGTAATTATGGAGTCTTTGTTTCCTGTGTCACAAGCCCTTAATGAGTTAATAGAGAAGTGTCAACATTAATATTAAAGGAAGAACAACAGATTCAGCCAGCAGGGGATTTAAAAAAGAACTTTAGTGCCTGAAAAATCTGTAGTAGATGAAGAGTTTCTTGTGGAGTCTATTTTATTTAGACAATAAGGCATTTGTTCAAATTATAATAGACATTCTCACACTTCTTATTAGAAATCTTAAAATCCTGAAGGAAGCTTTCCTTCTCTCTCTCTTTTTTTTTTTTTTTTTCATTGAAGTCAGAAAAAGAGAAAGGTTCTTGCTTTCTTATTACTCTGGGAGACTTTTCTATGAACAAGTGAAACATTTGCTAAATGTAAGGTTTTATGTTTTATTTTATCAAAGTCCTTTGACCATACTCATTGTTTTTAAACGTTTTCCACTTTCTATAGTCCTTCCATTTTTCTAAAATGCCACAGTTATTCAGATTGGAAACTAACAATGGAGCTTTGAGCCGTGCAGTGTGTCAAATGCATTGCACAGAATATGTGTGTATTTGAGAATGATGAAAACGATAGAACCCAAGTTTGTACTGCTGAAAAGAAAAGCATACATTTGTGCAATTCTATTGATATAGAAACGTTCCTTGGGTTCACAGGCTAAGCCTGGTGATGGGGAATGAATGTGTTTACATATCTTAATTTCACTGAAGCAGAATGTTTACCATTTTAGCTCCTCAGTATGAATAGGAAGCAGGGCTTACATGGTCACTGCAAGCAACAAAGGAGTTTGTAGTATAATTTCCCAGAGGTTTCAGCATAGTGCAGCAGTAGGAAAACGGCGCAGCCAGTAAGTTCCTCTTTGTAAGGAAGTGAGAGTTAGGAAGACATGGACTAATAGAAACATCCTGCAAATACTTGTGTGTGTAAGTAGTTCTAACTCTTTTGTGGTTCAGGGCCAGTAAAGTATAAAAGCATGATGAGTTTGAAAAGTTCAGTTCATTTCAGATGGACCACATAAGTGTTTACATTGGATGTGTGTTTGGTGTATTGCTGGTCAGCATGCTCAACCTGATACTTATAGTGAAAAAGGAGGAATGAATTAGATCATCACAAAGGGAAGCAATTTCCAGGCAAGTGAGATTAGACAGAAGGAAATGCCTACGCCTGTGGATAAAAATTAACTTTAAAAAGTTTCAAACAGTAATATTTTCAACACAAGAGTACAGTTAGGTCATGAATAACTGTTATGAAAATATCCTTCTCTGCCCTTCTCTCTGGTACCTTTCTGTTCCTCAGACAATATCACAGAAGAAATGTTTTTTGAGAACCACTTCTGAAGACACATCCATCTCATGCACACAACTTACTTTACAATCTGCAGTTTATACCTAGTTCTGCTACATCTACCTTCCTTCTGCTATGGTATCTAAATAATACCATGTGATTCATCTGTTGATGTATGCTGCATTTCAAAATACAGTGGACAATATTGCTGCAGGTACTTGAAAGGGTGAAACAGATTCTTGGGCAGAATGAGAGTGCTCGGGTCCTGTAGAGCACAGACTACTATCCATTGCTGCCTAGGTTGTGAGACATCTAAATTAAAGTTCTGTCCACATTATAGAGTTTCTAGATTACGAAAATATCTCGAACAAAAGCATAGTTTCTTCAAGTTGTGGAAAAAGACTGTCATAAAACATTTCATATTCGCTTTTACCAGGTTTCTGGCCTTAACCTTGCCAAACCACAGCATCCTTGTCATGCCAAGAAGTCTCTGCATGGATTTGTCCCCTTATCTACTGAACTACATTCAACACAGAGCCAGAATTGGGAATATACACTAAGCATCATACCTCTTGAGTGTTTTCATAGTCCTAGGGCTAAGTGAAAGCTCCTACAGATTGATGTGGAATGTCCACATATAACCACACTCCTTAGTTCAGCTGTGCTCCTTTGGTGTCTAAGCTGCTCCTCTGGGCAAAGTGCTCTGGAGAGAAAATTCAATGGGATGGATGATAGTATCTGTTAAGAAATGGGGCTGAAGCTGCAGGCTTGACTCTTCTCCAGCAGTGTATGAAGATAAGAAACTTTCTTGTCCTTTGGTCCCTGCCCCACAATTTCACTTTTTGTCTTCACAGGGCCCCTGAAGCATTTGTGCTAGAAGAAATATTCACTCAGCTCTTAAGATTCATAGCTTAAGGATGATGATTTAGTGATTTTTTTTCCCCAAAAGCACATAGCTTTGAAATGCCAATCCTGCATGAACAGTTAAGCGTCCTATGTCAGTGTAACATGCTAGAGATCCTGTAATATGCATCCGTGGTCCTGTTCTCTTACTCTTCTTCACAAAATTGGAGGACGAAGTCTGCAGGTAGTTTTGCTTTGGTTTTTAAAGTTTTTTTTTTTTAATTAGCTGTCTACGTTTCATTTTTGAAAAGCAATTAGCTTCACATACTTAGACTGTTCTCTGCAGAGATCGGGTGCTAAGAAAAGAGTTGTAAGAAAATTCACAAAAGCTATTGGCTCTCCTTTAGAGCACTTGGCTGAACAGATAGAGGGTTGAGGTTTCTTTTTGGAAGTGGACAGGCCTTTGAAATCAATGAAATAACTCTCCTGGTTTAGATTCAATTTTCAGTCAGTTGCTGGTTGGATTAGTTGTAGGCCTGCTAGTGTCTTGCTGGTGATGAGCTAAAGCAATTAGATGCCTGAAGCTTGTCATCTCCTTGTTAGCAGGCTTCTGGGTATGCCTGCATCCCCCTTATTTGCAGAAGACTGTAATTCAAATGACATCTGTGAGTTATTTATAGGGAACCAGTGCAGGAGCTGTAACCCATATAAAATCAGCTACTATTTTAGTTCCTTGACTGACATATATTCTCCAAGATCCCCAGGCTTCAGGATTCTCCTGATTTCAAATATAGGGTCAAGGCTGACTCACATTTTTTTTTAATTCAGTCTCTCTTTTTTTTTTTTTTTTTCCCCCAGTTATGCAGAAATCTTTCTACTGCTGTGTGTAACTTCTGTTGAAGGCTCAGTTCTAGGCAGAAGAAATTAAAAAGTGCAGAAATAAGCATGGGTCAGTGAGCAGCTCCAAGACCAAGAAATATGAATGTTTCTTGGAGTATGTTCATTCACAGACTGAAGACATGGCAGAGCTCATATGGAAAGCACTCAGGTATATCTGCTCTGTCAGCTGCAGAGATGGAAACACTGGGTAACAGGCACACTTACTCTGAGAAAGGAGCTTCATCTGCCCTGTCACTCGTAAGCAGGCACATTTTCTCTGCTTACTGAATTCATCCAGTGTTGTCATTATTCAGAGTATTTTGCCTGTTACTTCTCCCTGCAGCATTGTCAAATCAAACCTTTGTCCTGCACCATACAGGAGTCCATCACACCAGTTCAATACTGTCTAGTGCAGTGCAACACTTTCTGGTCCAAATCCACTGAATAAATATGGTGAATTTGGTTGTTATTACTTATCAGACCCTCTTTTCTTAAATTTTCCTAATTTCCACACCATCTCTTCCCCTGCAAAAAAAAAAAAAAAAAAAACCAACAAAACTGGGAGTTATACATATGGGAAGAATTCACCTTTAATCATGGAGAGATATTTAAATTTGAGCTGAGCAAATTTAATTACTATGTAGAACTAAGGATTAGAGTAGTGTCAGTCCCATGTTACTAGTATATGTTAAAATTCTTATTTAAGAATAGGTGTAATTTACTTCAGAGGATAAAATTGATCAGATCAATGTGTAGCAAAATGATACATGGATGCTGAGATTGTGGTAATTAATCACCTAAATGTATGTTTAAAGTGAAGTTTGATAGGTAAGAGCCAGAAAGTTTTCAATTAGTAATCCACATAAAATGCAAAACATTTTCAGCATTGTTTCTGTAAATCTTTTGTAATTCTTTATGAACATTAATTAAACAAATATATTTTGACCTCAGAAAATAACCTCAAAAGCATATTGGGCTCCATTTTCATTACCACTCAGCCATCTCCAGGATAAATGTGTTTCTGTTATGCATAGGAAGATGCCAGATTAACACATCCATTTGAGAGTGCCAAACTGCACTCATTCTGACTGCTATATTGCTTCTAGTGAAAGGTTCTGTCACCAGATCTTAATTAAGCATGCTGTTGATAAAGCTCAAACCAGATTAGACACAACATGTTCTTCATTGCTACAGTCATTCCTCAGTGACATTAGAAATCAGAAGCAATGGTAGAAATTACATATATCTTGATTTTGTACATGATTTAGGCTGTTGTGATCGGATATGAATACCATAATTTACCATTGTTATGACTTTTTCATTTCCCATATTTGTGCAACTGAGAATGTATATATTTATTTTGATGTGTTTATGCATTTATATGTAAACATATATGCTCTGTCTCTAACCTTCTAATCTTATAGAAATCTAATGAACACTTTGGGGTTGGAACTGGATGATCTTTGAGGTTCCTTCCAACCAAAACCATTCTGTGACAGTGTCCAGAAATGACCTTTGTCACAGAGTAGACATTTAGATTGACAACTACATAGGTTTCTAGTCTATGCTGACTGCATCTTGTGTAGGTTCAGTGACTGAAGGAGAGCTGAGACATCTAGCTCACATACATAAATGTCCATCTTAATACAGCTACCAAAACTTCTCAGCATGTTGAATATCATGCTGACCCTACAACAATGACATTTTTCCCTGTTATATGATAATATTTGTAATATTTTCTTCTCTTTCATGAACTATAGATCCTAAAATCTGAATTTGACTTAAGTATATATTTCTTTTCTGGACTTGAAGTCTAAAAAGCATGAACAGAAATAACTCATAGCTAAGCATGTGACGAGCACATGATCATAACACAGAAGTTATAAAAACTCAGATGTGATCAGAATAAAAAATTAAAAATAAAAACAAAAAAAAAGACAGTTTTTTTTTAATAACTAATTGGGAACTTCTGAATATTTTTACTTGCAGGGTAGATCATTATTTAAGTTTTTTGGTAAACCACTTCATCTTTTTTCCATCTGCTCCTCACAAGATGACCATGGAGGAGGTCTGTTGAATATAATTTCAGCCTCCAGCAGCAAAATTCCCCTCTGTGAATTTCTCAGAGAAGTCCCTATCACCATGTGTGTACTACAATAAACAAACAAAAATAATACATCACTGGTATCATAATAATACTAATATTTATGTTCTAGATACTAGGACACTGGTTTTGGAAATTCAGGTGCCTTAGGACTGCATTCTCAACTCTCCTGCCAGACAACTGTCAACCATGCAAAGGTCATTCCATGATATGAATGCAGCTGTTTCCCCAGCTTCAAATGTCTTCCCTTTTATTTTGGAAATCTTGTCTGCTTAATCTGCAAATTCTCCAGCGTAGAGACTATCTTGTTATGCGCAGAAAGAGGTCTTGATCTCACAAGACCTCCACATTTTATGATAATATAAATAACATTCATCTCATACATATTTGGCCCTGTTTAACCTAGTTATGTGAATGGGCAAAGCATCTTATTTGGTGAGCATGTTTTGAAAATGAGTTATTTTCTGAATTGCTTTCAGGCAATGATTTCAATCCATTTTATGGTCATTTTATGATAAAAAGTGAGCTTCCTTTTAAAAAACAGAACTGTTTCACTGTCAGACTAATGCATCTAGTATGCAATCACTAGCTTTAAAAATATTTCTAATTTTCTCCAGTGGACAACTTGGTGTGGCCAACATATAATGGATCAACTCGTTCACAGAAGTATAAAAATTCAAGAGATCCATAAAAAGATTTTGACATAGCAATGCTGACAACCTCCAAATACACCTCTTCAATAGACGCTTCAAAAGCTTAATGTATACAATCCTGTCTGGCTGTTTGATGAAAAGCTAAATGTTTAATTTGACCCTAATAGTTCTGTTTGAGTCACTTGGGTCTGTCATATTAATAAGACCTCATAAATCACTTGGCTACAACTCAGAAATTTCCAAGCTGTCATAACAAAGATGAGTGGTGTATAAACACTTCAAAGCAATGTACAGAATGAACTGTAAGCTTTCTGTGGGGATGTCCTTCCCTTGTCTGAAATTACGCCCTATTGTGTGCAAGCAATGAGTGGCGAAGGACTAGTGGTAGTTTGTTCCTGTTTATAACCTCAGATCTCACTTCTCCAGCCAGTTTTACTCACAACAGCCCAGGCAAAGTGACAATTTAGGCTTTCTGCTCTAGATGCTGACACAAATTGAAGATGTGATGAGTTTGGTGCTCATGAGATGAAAATAAACAATAGTAACTGCATTGAGTATGACTGGAGATTTGAGAGAGATGTGCATTAGGGGTCAAAATGTTGGAGCCTGTGATTAGAGTATATGGATTGGAAGATGGACATCTCCATAGGAAAAGGAATAAATTTGACCAAAGTTTGGAAGAGGAATTATACAATCTCATACATATGCTTTTTTGCACGTGCATTCATGCATTTGCTTATGAAACAGAATAGAATAGCCCCCCCAGAGTCATTTTTGTCATTGGTGCTGAGCTGTTAAGTACAGCCATTAAAAATAAAATGAAAACAAAAAAGAAAATGAAAAAGAGCTTGAAAGCTTCATTCAGGCACCATATTTCCTTGACAGTGGATAAATTCTCTATTCATTATTTCTGAAGACTTTACTGCTGCCCTCTTACCAGCTTATACGGATTGTCTTCCAAATAAGAATTATTATTAGGACTATTTAGCATAGAAAGGAAAAAATAATGTTAAAGCATAAGTGATAAAATAGCAGACAAAGTTGATACCAGGGGCAGGGTCATGTAAGTTGCCACCATAATTATAAAATTAAACAAAAGATAACTTCCCAATTTGGAACTGATTATTTTTTGGCTTCATTAAACTACAAGGATAATTCATTCATTGCC
Source organism: Numida meleagris (assembly GCF_002078875.1). NCBI lineage: Eukaryota > Metazoa > Chordata > Aves > Galliformes > Numididae > Numida > Numida meleagris. The sequence goes on from NC_034409.1 coordinate 5,279,894, forward strand.
CTTTTCTGCTCCCACTAATTAGCATTTTCAACAAGTCTCTTCTTCAGCATCAAAGTTGTTATGAAGCAGGGGTAAGACGAGCTTTTTTCCTCCAACTCATCGTAGATAATTTTCAAGATAGTGAAAATATTCCCCAAAGGGAACCTCAAACATTTTTTTTTCTTTTTTCACTTCTCTCCCCATGTTGATGGCAGCTTTGGGGACAACGTAGAGTTTTTCATGCATACAAGAAATTACGTAGTGAAAACATAGATGCTAGTAGATTTTCAAAGATTTAAATATTTATCTGGATTTATTTATTTCCCACAGGTAACTTGATAGCAATGAATGACTGAAAACCAGTGAAAGACCTATGAGTCAGTCGTAGGTGTCCAGTGTATGTAGAGTATCTTCATTGCATCTAGAGCAATGTAGTGCTTAATGACAAGTACATTCATGGATCTAGTACACCTTATGGTTTACACCTGCAGTGCTGAATTGCAAATCTCCTCTCTTTTAACTTGATGCAGGTAAGAAATGTGCAGCAAGGGCTAAAAAAAAGTTTATGTGAGGAATCAGACAGACCCTGATCCTTGTGTTGAGGGGAAGTAGGTTTTTTTTTTGAGCTGAAAAGCTCGATTCATTCTAGTTTGTTGTAGCAAATGTACTTTTTGAATAAAAACATATCTGAGGCAATGGTCATAATCATCCCTGCTATTTCCATAGACTGTGTTGGGAGAGAGGGCACAGCCTAATTCAGAGAGGAACACTCAGGATTCCTAATAAAGAGAAATTACTCAAAATTCACGAATTACTCAAAATGGATGAATAAAATAAAAACAGCTTAGTGATATTATTAAGAATATGATATGTATATGCTTACTTTTATTAATTTGTTTTGGGTTTAATGGAAATATTTTTTATGCTGCTGAATATTGGCACTGAAAAATAGGTAATGAGAAGAAGAGCAATGCTGGTATTAGCTTCTGGGTTGTTTTGTTGTTGTTTGTATGTTTGGTTTGGTTTTTAATAATCAATTATTTTAGTGGACAAATAACTTACACATTTTTCCCATCAGTACTAAATATTAAAACTAGAGGAAATTATGTCAAATAACAAATTGTCAGAAATAGTGCATAGGATTATAGTTAGCTAGAACTATCTGTAATGCTTTATGGTGTGTGAAACCTAAGTTTTGCTAGAAACAATAAAACATTTTCAAATACAAACAAGCTCTCCAAATGCATGAAATTCCGATCTATTTTCTCAAATTCAAAGTCAGTTAGCAAGGATACCAAAGCCTAGCTGAAGGAAATATGCATTGTGAATCTACAGAACACAGCCAGACTTCGATTTTTTTCTTTTGTTTTCAAATTGTGGTTTTCTTCATTCTCAGGTGCTTATCATTAGAAGAATGAGAGAACACTTTCAAACTATTAAAGGTAGACCATGTTTAAATATTTAATTGTACATCTTTATGTATAAAGAATTGATGGGGGAAGGATAAAAAAAATTCCCAAATGTCAAAGAAAATATATACAAATTAAAGCTCAGTATTATTCTACTTGTGGAACTGGTTGTTCTGGAGAATTGCATGGACTTTATTATTAAGTTAGTCAGTGGTCATAATTTGAATCTACTGAATAAGAAAAATGCAAAAAATGTAACTGTTCTTAAAGAATGTCAGGTTCACATATTAGTTACTCTACTGCAAATTAGAAGCACGCTAAGCACTGAAAATAATTGGGCCTAGATATTTTAGTTTGCTGCCAATAATCCTGCACAAACAAAGCTAAAGCTTTTTTCTCAGTATCTCTCTCGATGTAAAACAAGCTGTTCTTTGTACAGCAAAGCTAAAAATGCCTGCTTCCTGACAATTTGGTGTCCTGGCTCTTGCCAGTTCTCCACATTGTAATATGGTGGGTATGATGCAGTACGACATCATCTTTTCTGCAGTGCCACCAACCTGAGCAAGAACTATCATACCTTCATGGTGTTACTGACTCCTCAGTAACAGGAATGCTTACGGCTCAATTTGGCCCTTGGCAGCTCTTCACTCCATGGAATTTCATATTTGAGATTTCACCAGACTGTCAAATTCCAGTGGATCTTGAGTTATTAGAAGAATACAGACAGCAGGATAGTTCTATAAACCTGTTTCTTTGGTTAATGAAACTTTAAGTGCTAGAACTTCATCAATTATTCAGCAGATTTTAAACTTTGAAATTCCTGCTCACCAATTGTAGCTATTATTTAGCAAGGAAGGGCCACTTGAACTAACTCTTATCCAGTCATAAGTGTCAGAATTAGACTACCATCTTGTCTGATACTGAGGATTGAAATACGGGCCTCCACATATTTGATGAAGGCCATAGGTGTGCTTTGTATTAGATTTTCACCCTCTGTTGATTACAGAATTTTGAGACCTAATGCAAACTGCTGAGTTCTGGGTAGTGCAGTGTTACATGGTTGCGTTTATCAGCCTATTATTTCTCTGGTTTGGCCATATCAAAAGAAATGGCCTCTTCTCTTGTATAAATAGTGACACAAGAGGTTAGGAAAAATTTCTTCTCGGAAAGAGTGGTCAGGCACCAGAATGGGCTGCCCAGGGAGGTGGTGGAGACACTGTCCTTGGAGGTGTTTAAGAAACATTTAGACATTGTACTGAGGGACATGGTTTAGTGGGAAATATTGGTGATAGGTGGATGGCTGGACTGAATGATCTTGGAGGTCTTTTCCAACCTTGGTGATTCTCTGATTCTATGATTTTAGCTGCTAGATTAATCCTGCATCTCACAGCCTACACATCTTTAAAAAATTAACTTGTTACTCCACTGTCTGTAACTTTCAGGGTGCAAATTTTGAAAGTTCTAGCTGATTTTATAACAACGATGGGAGAAAATCCCCTGCTAATTTCTGCAGAGCAATGTCATTACAAGATTACTTTTGAGCTTGGGTAATTTACACATTCTTCTGTACATAACTGATCTTATTTATTCTTTTTATTGTTCAAAGTTAGAACAATGTTTAATCCATGTGAAAATCAATTCACTGAGCTACTTAAAGGATGAAAACATTGTAAAATTCACTATTTGTATTTTGAATTGGTTCTCCACCCCCACTTCTACAGAAGAAAACATGTCTGAGCATGGCATTATTAGAGAGACAGTGAACATTTAACTGGCTGGGTACACCACTGCTCTGTGAATTGAACCACTAATTCTATCAGTGATTACATAAATAAAATAGAATGCTATCTATTCAGAATGAGTGCTCCCACAAGTACAAATGTCTGTGCCAACAGACAGAGACTCAACAAACTCCTTTGTCATCTGTGAGCTGAGCACAAATAATGTATTTGACTCCAAGTCTTCTGGAAAACACAGAGTCTATAAGGATATTGGCACTGTTTGTACCTTGTTTTATTGAACCTTGCAGTCACCAGAAATCTAGGTTCTTTTTCTTGCAAAGCCCCTGAATTGTTGCATTTCGTTACCATAGCAGAGCTCATGAAGTTATCCCACTGCTTTCCCATTAACATGTGGGATATTTGAGAGATATGGATATTACAAAGGTGCTCAAAGAGATTTAATGAGGTGTAGACATCTAAATCATTGAAACATTTAGACATCAACATTAGATTAAATGAATCGCACCTTGATCCAGTTTTGCCTATAGACCTTAAATGGGAATAAGACAGCAGTGAAACTCACACTGTCCTCAAATCATATTTCTTCAGAAAACTCATAAACATGTTTTCAGTGTGGTTAGTGCATTGAGAGGTAGAGTTTATACTCTTCCATCCATTTTTTCCAACCTTTCTTTATATTTCTCTTCATCTCAGCATGAGAAAGCATTTGAGGCATCAGAGATGCTTTAACTCTTGCCAACATATTAATCTTTTTTCTTCACTGCAAAATATTCAGTGGAGTCCCTTCAGTTCATTTCCCAAAACTGCATTTATGTAATGGTTGAGTAATAAAAGTCAGCAGAATGACTAGATGGTATTTCATCCTTTTGCATTATCATTGAAAAAGACATTACTATTCCCCTATCAAAAATATCCATCAACCAAATTACATCCCTTTTCTTCACAAGTTTTAAAATAGGATACCTAAGTATGATAGACAATGTAGAGTTATTATTTAATGACCATAAGGGAGTTACATTTTGATTCATTTTCTTATGTGTTAAAAATTTATGACAAACATAAAACCCTGATATAACGGCTGAATCATTTGTAATGGTCATAATTTTATTTAAATCATATATAGATAAAACATTATGTACATTTTAAAGAATTATGCCATCCTGAAGCACTTAGGGAAGTAGACTGGCAGATTCAAAAGGAAGCAAACGGAAAGTATAACCTAAGCTAGAAAGAAAAAAAAAATCCCTTTGAAACTTGGCATCTAAAATAATTATATTTTTGCAAAACTTTTAACAATTTTAATTGCCTTTCTGGAAATTTCTATTTTCTCCCTGTCTAGTTTAGAGATTTAAATACTGATTTTGTTATTGCCTTGCAATATTATTTTGTTGTGTTTGTATAGCTCTCCACCAGTTCTATTTGCCTCACCACGAAATACTAAAGAAAAAAAAAGCAAAACATTATGTAAAAAAAAAAAAAAAAACAACAAAACCCAATAATTTAAAAAATGGGAGCAGATTTTCAGAGAGCACAGATCATGTGAGAGCAAAAGATCTCAGTCACTCCAGACCAGGGGGGGAGATTTACATGAAACTGGAATTGCAACACTCCTCGCTGCTTTGTGGGTGTCCTAAAAAATTTTAATCCAAACCCAGATGCTTTCTGTTCCACTGGAAAATGATGTGAATAAATTCTCCTTTGTTGCAAAATGTTGGTCCAGGATAGTAAAAAGTGAAGTCTGAAAAAAATGCAGAAATAATTTTAAAATGTAAAAGACATTTATCTTTGAATTCTCCTATAAATGGTGATAGTAGATTTACTTCTCTCTCCAAATTCTGGTCTAATAGCTTAGTTCTTTGATTGTTGATCGTTGATGCTCATGTCTACTCTTTTGCCAGAGAATTGTGGTTCCAAGTATTTCCTATATATAGTTTTTAATTCAAATGAAAAGCATCTCTTCTTGGAGCACCTCTCCTATGAAGACAGGCTGAAGGAGCTGGGCTTGTTCAGTCTGGAGAAGAGAAGGCTGTGGGGAGACCCCATTACTAACTTCCAGTATTTAAATGGAAATTATAAACAGGAGGGAAATCAACTTTTTATGTAGTTAGGTAGTGACAGGATAAGAGGAAATGGTTTTAAACTAAAAGAGGGGAGATTTAGGTTAGATGTCAGGGGGAAGTTTTTCACTGAAAGAGTGTTGAGGTGCTGGAACAGGCTGCCCAGAAAGGTTGTGGATGCCTCATCCCTGGAGGTGTTCAAGGCTGGATAGGGCCCTGGACAATCTGTTCTAGTACTTGCTCTAGTGTTTGGCAACCCTGCCTGCCTCAGGGAGTCACAACTTGATCCCTGAAGTTCCTTCAACCCAAGCCATTCTGTAATTCTATGACTCTATGAAAGCAGAGAATGCAGAGTGGTTTGCAGATTTTCCTCTCAAACATACTTGAGTTTCCACTTTAAAATAACCAGTTGACAGTACACATCAAGAGGAGATATGCATCTATAGGGAAAATAGGTTCTATAAGCATTTTTCAAGTTTTATAAGAGAACTATTTCACTAGAAAAATCTGATTCTTCTTTTTTTTAACAAATTAGGCAGTGGCCATTTATGGTTAAAAAGATCCTCTTTTCTGACTTAGATAAATAATTGTCTTCCCTTATAGTTAGTTTTGGTCAATTCTGTAGTGTCAAGGAAACCGTCATGATGACTATTTGAAAAGTCTTACTTGGTATCTATATCACAAAATTTTTAATCTTACTTTAAATAAAGAAACAGCAAATTTACTTCCAATTTATTAGAGAAATAGTAAGCTTTACAATTAATCCTGAAAAAGCTTTTTCTCTTCTGTTAGAGACAAAAGAACTATAGTACAGATGATCTATGATTTATATTATAAAAGTAAATTATCACCACTAAAGTCTTCTCACAATATATTTTATTTTTAGAATAAAACAAAAGCATACCTTTCACTTGCTCTGTTCTTCTGTTATATAACATTTGGCTGGTGAAGGATTTTTTTCTTTGGGGATTATCCCAAAATGAATGTTTGGGATACAATTTGTTCTTTATTTTTCTATTATTCTATCATAAGGTTCCTTAGGAAACACTGAATCTCTAATAGCGAGATTTTTTTCTTCTAAGACAGATGATAGGATTACATGCTTGTGAGTCATGAAAAATTTTTGTGTTATCAATGAAATTTATTTTGAGGACATTTTTGATCTTTTTCTTATATATATTTCAGCATTAATTATGTGTAATTACCTTTAATAACTATGACAAGTGTGAGTTTGTTTAACTAACAATAACATGAAATAATGATCAGGAAATTACTTGCATTTCCAATACTTATCTGCAATACATATGAGTAAAGTACATATATTACTTGTTTCATTGCCATCAATATTAATTACAGCAATAAAACAGACTCAGTTATTGCTATCCTGAAAAGATGTTAACGATGTGGTCATCACTGAAATAGCTAAATTGGCTAATATGATGGCACAATAAATTCAGACTGTAATTGGCTTGATTCTCTTTTCTTTGACATCTGTGTAAATTAGGAGCTCCCTAAGCATAAAACTCATGTAAATGAGATAAGATTCAGATCTTTGCTTTATAGCTGTGGAGACCTGTTTGTAACAGTTAGGTAATTTTAGTTAGTCAGTCTGCACTCTTGTACTACATTACCTGGCATTTATATTCCACATACATAGCCACCTGCATCTCCAGGCTAGTAAGCCTCTGTAATATCCAACTTACTAACGTATTGATATTCTTGCAGCAATGATATTTTCCAGCAAATCAAAAGCAAGAATTTCATGATGAATATAGTAATAAGAAATGTAAACTTATAGTTTGCAGATATGAATTATCATACAAAATAACTTTAAACTAAATTCATAATTTAAAAGATAATTGTTTAAAAAAAAAAACTTTACTTGCCCCTGCTCTTCTATTTTTTCTACATGATTTCTTTCTACAAGTTCTCAGTCTCATTTAGAGAACAGAGTGGACAGTCAGCTATTAATGAACCACCAGGCAGTAACTTTGTTTTTTCATTTTGTTCAATGTTCTCAAGCTTTATTTACTGTACAATATTCAGACTTTTCTCTGCAGACAGAATGATTGATTTCCTCCTAGCATTTCCACACAGCTTGTCTTTTGTAACATCCATTGGCTTCACAAAGATTATTGAATTTTTATGCATAACACTTCTGTTAGACAAAGTGATTATTCCCGTTTTAGAGAAGAAGGGGAGACAGTGATTGACCTGGATTTACCTCATTTACTTTAGTTGCATAACTCTGGTACCTAACTCAACAACCTACTAACTTCAGATTTGACCTATTATCAGTGGAAAGAAGCAGAATCTTTACAGAACAACATAGGCTTCACCTAGGTTCCTCTCTGTACCATCTACCAACAGAGCATAAGGAAACTATGATTCTAAGTCTAATAAGCGCTCAAAATAAGCTGGGGTAAATGCAGCCTCCCATTTACCAGTGAGTTATGCAAGGCTTAATTTTTCACTGGAATCACAAGCAAGCCCATCAACAAGCACATTTGTTTCTGTTTTTTTATGGTTCTGACCACCACTGCCTGCAAGTTCTTTGATGCCCGCAGAGCAGATGATACACAGATCCCATGTCATAGAATTGTTTGTGTTGGAAGGTACAATGAACAGGGACACCTGCAGCTCGATCAGGTTGCTCAGAGCCCCATCCAGCCTGACCTTAAGTGTCTCCAGGGACAGAGCATCTACCACCTCTCTGGGCAACCTGTGCCAGTGTCTCACCACCCTTGTTGTAAAAACTTCTTCCTTACATCCAATCTAAATCTCCCTGTTTTAGTTTGAAACCATTTCCCCTTGCTGAATCACAACAGACTCTGCTAGAGAGTCTGTCCCCTTCTTTCTTGCAGACTCCCTCTAGATCCTGAAAGGCTGCTCTCAGGTCTCCCTGGAGCCTTCTCTTCTCCAAGCTGAACAACCCCAGCTCTCTCAGCCTGTCATTTTTGGGGAGGTAAAACACCCACAAAGTGTGAAGCACACATATAATGGCCAACAGTGGGAATTTTGCTTGAAGCTACTTGCTAAAATACAGTGTCCTGCAGAAGCAGTTCTAGACCTGAGTCTTCTGATTTCAGATACCTCTGTCAGCAAACCACATTCTTCTCTTCAGTAGTCTACTCTCTAACTTATAATACATATAAAAATTTCAGAAAAAAAAAAAAGAAGGAAAAAAAAACAGAAAACCCAACCCAGATCCTAACATCTCATTAAACTTAACAACCTTATCACTTATCCCCAGGGCCTGGCCCATTTCTGGATCTTGGTGCTTAGGAAATTAAAGTGAAGAATTCAGCTCTTAGCTTGCAGTCGCTGGAATACTTTGGCGCTCTGCAGTTTTTCACCACTTGACGCCCCTTGTCAAAACATTAAGGGGGATGTAGAGGAGCAGCATGTCATTATGTAACATTTTTACACATCATATTTATAAAGAGTCAAACACATTTTATTCTTGATCTAGAACTCCGCTAATTAGATGCTGCTGACAGTTTGACTGCAGACTTTGAGTCTGAATACTGTCATGCTGTTCCCGGTTGGCATTTATAGTTGGCTGGTCCATAGAAGCATGGGCCATTCTGCTCGGGTTTTCAAGGCGAGACAGAAGCGTTGAAACTTTTCACCACTTGTTCATCATCTCTCGCTTTTTAATTAACGTCTGCAGTGTTTTGAGCATGTGCTGTCAGAATCTGTCTTTTATTTCCTTTGCAAAAAAAATAAAAATGCCTAGAAAATGCTATCATGGTTTCTCTACAAACAGCTCAACTATCATAGCCAAGAAGAGAAAAATCCAAGACTAAATCGCCCAAGACTAGAATATTTTCTAAAGCATATAGATTACAGTATTATCATAGCAATATATTTTATTGCTGTCACGATTCTGGAATAAATAGATATTTGTAGCATAGCTGGTTCAAATTCAGCAAAACTGGGACAATGCAGATCTCAGCAGCCAATTTAAAACCCTTCCCAAAGCATGGAAAGGTAATGGACAGCTTAAGGTGAACTAAATCACATCCCAGACATGTCATAACTTTTATTCTTGGAAATTATGTCTGGAAGATCTCTCAAGACACCCCACAGGCAGCTGAAATTTGTGCTTCTATGAATTTGTGCCTCAGTCTATGAACATACTGTGAAAAGGACCATGTCCTGACCACCTTCCTGGAATGTATACAAGTCAACTAAACATGGCAGGCACTTTGAGGGGTAGCCAGGTCCATTACACTTGTTATTAAAGGAGTCTATCATACTTTCATTCTACAAAACTATCATCTTTTTAGATTGCTGGTTTTATTTACAATACGCTTGTCACATGTCTACATAACAAAGGGATTAAGTTCTCTTTATGGAAATTAAATAGAGATTTAACTGTGTATAGCCCCAGTTCATTATATGTACTTTCCAGGACTGTCTGCTCCTACATTTACTGTGATTTTTTTCTATTCAAATTTTTCTGCCAAAATTTAAGCACAGCTCTGTAGGTAAGTGGATGTCTCTCAATGAAAACACCAGTGCAACACAGACGAAAGGGAGAAGAAAAAAGCAGGGAATGATCAGAACTGTGAGAATGTCTGTATATAATGCTTTCTCTAAATTACATAGTCATCCTTAGTTTGCAAAAGTTCATACAACAGGTTTTTTTTTGACTAATTATCTATAATTACCTCTCCCAAGATTCAGTTAAGAAAAAGAAAAAGAAACAGGAAAAGAAAAGGAAAAGGAAAAGGAAAAAAAGGAAAAGGAAAAAGAAGAAGAAAATGGAAAACAAAAAGAATATATCCATTCCTGATACTTTCAGAAATTAATAAATAGTGTTTCATGCTTCTTATTACCAGTCAGGGATACTCATGGAATTTCTGAGACAGTATCCTTTATTTACGAGGGCTGTACTAAAAGTAATGCCTCCTATTTTATTATGTTGGCCTAGGACATCAGAGGTGAATGCTAGTGGTATGGCAGTAGAGGCTGAACCTTCCCACCAATATCCTTTTACATTTTGTTGCCTTGTGACAGATGGCAGCAGAGGGGCAGTCTCACAAAATGGCATTAGACATGAAAGTGCGTGTGAAGCAAAGGTGTATCACTGAATTCTTCCATGTGGAAAAAAAATGGCACCCACTGACATTAATTGACATATGCTGAATGTTTATGGAGACCAAGCAATGGATGTGAGCACAGTGAGGTGGTGGGTGGTGCATTTCTGCAGTGGTGACAGCAGCAGTAGATTACCTCTGCTGGTGAAGACATTTATGAGTGTGGCTTGCAGGCTCTTGCTCATTGCTGGTGAAAATGCATAGCTAATGGTGGTGACTACATTACAAAATAGTGTTTTGTGGCTGAGAATTTGCTCTATCAAACAGTGTTATTTTGCTCTTTGTATCTGTTGTACTTTGCATGGAAATAAATAGAAGGCATTACTTTCAGAGCAACCTATAGAGATGTCTAAGTACACACAAGCTCATCAAAGCAATGGAAACTTATTGACAAGCAAAGTCGGCTTTTAAAATGTGGAGTTTTGTTTGTTTGGCTGGTTGCTTTGTTGTTTTTTTTTTTCCATTCTGTTCTGGTATGAATTACTCCGTGACCCCAGACAACAGAATTACATCAAAAGCTCAGGGTTATCCACTATTCGTGAGGAAATGGCCACCTGCCTCAGAATGTCAAATTACAGCTTTATATAAAGGCAGACTTTACCCTTTTTCTGTTCAGCAGTTTTTATCCTGATCTCCTCCGCTGAAGAGCTGTGGTAAAGGGGGAGGGGGGAAAAAACATGGGGGAAAAAAAAAGCAAGAAAAAAGAAGCATGGGCATAAATGGAGGGGAAAATGTCAGTGCCTTAGTTTCATTGTCTTTATTCCTTAGAAGCAAAAATCGTATTACTTTTCCTCATAATAAACCAAGATCTCCCTCAGCTGTGAAATTCTTGCCATAGAAATCTTACATAGCAGTAGTAAATAATGCACCATAAGGTAATGACTATGGCACATTAGAGCTTTGTTTGAATGTGTGCTGTGCTTTGTGCATGATGCAGAATTCAATGGACAGTGATCTGAAGCAGGGGAAGAAGCCTGTTTGTGTTCAGATTACATAATCCACTTTCTTTGTTGTTACCGTTTTAGGCTTTTTGTCCCAAGATGTTCTGCTTCTCATAAAGTGCATTCAGCCTTATCTTAAGCTCAGAAGCCTCAGGCTTTGTAACAATAGCTATTTATAACTTAACTACAAAAAAAAAAAAAAAAAAAAAAGCTGAACAAGAAAGCACTCCTTCAGTCATAAATAAATAGCTCATTTGTACCTAGGGAGGAGAAGAATGGCTTTCAAAGAGCTTCCACTTCAGTTGCAGAATCATGACTTCCAGGTAGAAACTAGTGAAAGACAGCTTTCTAAAACTAGTTTTATGCAGTTTGGTGCTGAAAGTTTATAGCTGAGATTTCCAAGTGAGTCTGGGATTTGAATAACTTTGTGCATTTTAGGTTCCAGTTTGGAATGACTCTGAAGAACTCCTTTATAATAGTAAGCATTTTTATCTCCCTGAAAACCAGAAATCCTTGTCAGAAAAAAAAAAAAAGTTTATAGGAAGGGGAGAACAAAGTTTTTGTCTATGAGAAGATAAATGGCAGCTGCATGCAAAGGTACATATTCATGTGGCATAATCTAGGCCTGAGAAACAGACATAAAGAAAAAAATATTGAAAATTTTCCTAACAAAAAGTTAAATAATGATTTATGAAATATTGTGGACATGGAGCTCTTGGAATGAGTCCAGAGGAGGGCCACTAAGATGATCAGAGGGCTGGAGCACCTCTATTATGAAGAAAGGTTGAAGGAACTGGGCTTGTTTAGTTTGGAGAAGAGAAGGCTCTGGGGAGACCTCATTGTGGCCTTCCAGTACTTGAAGGGAGTGCATAAACAAGAGGAGGTACAACCGTTTTTGAGGGTAGAAAGAGATAGAACAAGGGGAATGGTTTTAAACTGAGACAAGGGAGGTTTAGGTTAGATGTTAGGAGGAAGTTTTTCACTCAGAGGGTAATGACGCACTGGAACAGGTTGCCCAAGGAGGTTGTAGATGCTCCATCCCTGGATGTATTCAAAGCCAGGCTGGATGTGGCTCTGGGCAGCCTGGTCTAGTGGTTGGAGACACTGCACACAGCAGGGGGTTTGAAACTAGGTTATTTATGGTCTTTTTCATCCCAGGCCATTCTATGATTGATTCTATGATTCTATGATTCTATGATTCTATGGGTCTATGATTCTATGATTCTATGATTCTATGATTCTATGATTCTATGATTCTATGATTCTATGATTCTATGATTCTATGATTCTATGATTCTGTGACTGTAAATATTAATTTCGTCCCCGGAAGCTTATTTCAGATAGGGGCCTAAGTCACCACTGAAACAAACACAACTGGAACCATGCATGTTTATGATGATACTGGTAGATTGCTATCAGTTATAATGGTATGAAATTAAATAGAATCATAGACCCATAGAATCATTACTGTTGGAAAAGATCATCTAGTCCAACCTATCAACCTATCCCCGCTATGCCCATTAAACTATATCCCTCAGTGCCACAGCTGCCCTTTTCTTAGAATCATAGAATCACCAAGGCTGGAAAAGACCTCCAAGATCATCCAGTCCAACCATCCACCTATCACCAATATTTCCCCACTAACCCATGTCCCTCAGTGCAACATCTGAACGTTTCTTGAACACTTCCAGGGACATGGACATGACCACCTCCCTAGGCAGCCCATTCCAGCATCTGATATCTATGAACTCTCAGATAACTATGTCACAGTATTGTTATTATATCAACTATGATGTTCAAAGGTGTAGTAACTTTACAGTGGAAACACAGAAGTTTGATATGCTCACAAGGTCTTACATATTTGCTCCAGCAAAACAGTGGCATAAACCTAACAAAAAAGTTTACATTTCAAAAAATCCCAATAGCATTTTCTCCCTTGAGTGCAGCTTTTGCAGATATGTTTTTACTTCTCATTTCATTAGGTTTCCTGTAGTTCTATGGGGTGGAAAGGAAGAGAAAAATCGGAGTTCATACACTTACTTTGAGTTTGAACCACACATAAGCAAGGTTTGTTACTAAATTCAGGTTGAGGCTGGTTTTGTGCCTTCTGCCCTGCTTTGCTGATCTCTCTGATCATCATCCACTTTACATTAGAACATTTGCAAACCTCTCAAATAAACATTTTTTTTCTTTTTCTTTTTTTTTCTTTTCTTTTTGTGATTATGCTAGAAGACTACACTACCAAATTCCCTGGCAAATAAGATTTCTAAGCAGCAACAGAGAAGCCTCCTGAACTCTCCAAAGCGCATGCTGAAATGCACATTTCTCAGCTCTTTAATTCCTTTCAGTAGGAGTTGATACCTTTTACAGTAAATTGCATTTTGCATTTAGGAACTTCAAAAGAACTTGTGAATATAATTGAAACATGATAAGTTTGACAGTTGGTGTCATTATATGAGTTTCACTCAGCAGCTTTCTGAAGCAAAAATAATAATAATAAAAAAAACTTCCTAAAGGAAGGAGGTTTATGCCTATAATGATGAAATAACTCCCTAATAACCTGCTTTAATCCATAAAGCACTCATCCCAGTCCCAATATTCAACATTTTAAAGTAGATTACATGTAACTATTCTGACTCTTATATTTCTGATATTATTTTTAAAATTGATCATTGACAGCTGTAACATTGTATCCTGTGGTTATTATTCTGGCTAATATTTGTATAGAAGTACTGATGAGAAAAATATCTTGTAATTGGCTACTGGGCACTTACGTTAAATTCCACTACCCTTCAGTGTGTATCCATAGGCTGTAGTTCTGCTCTAAATTACCATTCCTATTATAATTTGAGTGGCTGTAACTATTATTAAGTATGTTTCCATGTTTGTCAAAGATCAAGCCTGTCAAAATACAAAAAATTACAAAATTTAGAAGGCAAAACAAACAAACCATCCGTTCAGTTCACGTATGTTGAAGCATGATGGAACTGAGAACAAATCTGACCAATAAATCCTTGGGGGATATTCTTGGATTATGCCATATGACACTGATACTGCTTCATAAAGTGCTTAGCGAGTTCTCAGAGTTTGCAACATCTCTTCATATTTCTTGCTGAAGCAAATTTTGCTGCCTAATTTGCCTCCCTGTTCCTTCAGGCCTGCATTTTATAGATCATTTTTCTGGAGGCAGTAATATGTTTAGTAAATTCTGAATATAACATCTTTTATGCAGACTCCTCATTAGACTCCTAACATTCTCACTGTCACACAATCATCAATTGTAATATTAAAAAGGTGCCTGCAATAGCTAATTGGACATTTGTTTTCACAAACATTTGAGTTTAAATTCTGAGTCACTCATATCAACAAGGAATGAGATCCTTGATGTCCTATTAACATCTATGTGATGCTAGGATGAGTTTAGGTGAACACCAGTTTCTGTGCAGGCTGAGGCCATACTAGAGAAATCTGGAGTCATTGCTGTAGCTGTACAATGTTTAAACAGTGGAGAGTTTATGGAGAAGATGTACTGTTGTGTCCACTCCCAGTTTCACCATGAACTGTCATGTTTGATCTTTCTGTGGATCACAAAATCACATCCCTCCTGAAAAGAACTAGGGGATACTGGTGGATGGTAAGCCAGACATGAGCCAGCAATATGCCCTCTCAGCCCAGAAAGCCAATCATAACCTGAACTGCATCAAAGGAAGCATGGCCAGCAGGACAAGGGAGGTGATCCTGTCTCTCTACACTGTGCTGGTGAGACCTCACCTGGAGTACTGTGTCAAGATGTGGAGTCCTCAGCACAGGAAAAATGTGGACCTGTTGGATTGCGTCCAAAGGAGGGCCACAAAAATGATCCAAGAGATGGAACACCTCCCCCATGAGGACAGGCTGAAAGAACTGGGGCTGTTCAGCCTGGAAAAGAGAAGGCTTCAGGGAGACCTGAAAGTGGCCTTTCGGGATATAGAGGGAGTCTATAAAAATGAAGGGGACAGATAGACTCTTTAACAGGGTCTCTTGTGATTGGACAAGGGGAAATGGTTTCAAACTAAAAGAGGGGATATTTAGATTGGATATAAGGAAAAAGTTTTTTACATTAAGGATAGTGAAGCACAGGCACAGGTTGCCCAGAGGGGTGGCAGATGTTCCATTCTTGGAAGACACTCAAGGTCAGGCTGGACAGGGCTCTGATCAACCTAATCTAGTCATAGGTGTCCCTGTCCATTGCAGGGGAGCTGGACTACATGACCTTTGAGGGTCTGTGGAAGACAACAACTGTTTTTTTTTTGCCTCAAAGCTTGCTTCATGAGGCCCTTTTGGTGATAAGACTCTAACTGACAACTGTGAATTATCTAGGGGAGCAAGTGGTGGGTGTCACCGTGCCACAGTACTTCTGCTTATGATTGTAAAGATTAGCAGAAGGGGGACAAGCAGACCTTTTCAGGGATGTGGCTTGAAGGAGCTGAACAGTGCAAAAGGTGTTAATGATTGTGCAGGGCAACGAGGGCACCACTCCCTGATGGCTTATCTGTTGGGCCAGATGTGTCACATTAACAGAGAGAAAAAGAACGGGATAAAAAGTCCCCACTAAACTAAGAATTTTGGAGAACTCCCAAAGAAATTAAACCTTTGACAGAGGAATTCCCTGAGAGAAAAAAACCTCTTAGGAAAGAACCCCCCTGGGGCCTGCTTGCTGCAAAGCTTGCTGGCTTTCTCCCATCCCCCGCAGTGATTGGACGAGTTCCTGAGATCAATGGGGGCACTATGAACAGCGCTGGACCCACAGTGGTGACTGTCTCTCTCTTGCTTTCTACAAGGACTCCTTGCTTTTGTTTCCTATCCCATTTCTATCACCTGCCTTCCCTTCCCCATCTCCCTAAGCAACCAGGATTTGTAATAAACTGGTTGGGCTAACATTTGACCTGTTGTGTCTTAATCTCACCATCAGGTATACATGTATTAAAAGAACCCCCCCTCCCTCCTATAAATTGGAGCAAGACAGGGTCCCTTCTAATTCAAGAGATTTTATGATTCTGTGATTCAGTGATAATCACATCATGGTTGAGATTGGAAGGGACCTCTGGTCCAACGCTTCTGATGAAAGAGACAGACCTAGTGCAGGCTTCCCAGGACCATATCCCAATGGCTCCTGAAGATCTTCAAGGAAGGAGACTTCAGAATTTCTCTTGTAAAAATAGACATCCAGTTAAGTATTGCAGACACCTTTTCAATATTACAATCAGTGATTCCTGTACTATATCCATCCCTGAAAAGGAGGACAGTAACTATATTATAAATTCCACTTTTCAACAATTTGAATAGCAAAGAGGTGGAATATTGTGTACACTTGAAACTGAGAAGTGTAGGTGGACAGAATCAATTCATCCCAACAAATTTGAAAGCATTTATGAACTGAATGTCATCTCACTCATTTTACAGGTCTGCTTGTCCTTCACGTGCTTATAAATGAATGATGCTTCAGTACCTACTGGTGTTGTGCAGGTCTGTTTTCTTAATTATCTAAGGATAGTAGAGTCAAGTACTATGCAAAATAAAATGGTGCTCTATCTATGCTGTTTTGCGTTCATATTGCTTAGGTTAGGTACTTCGACCTCACTCAGACAGAGAAGTCTGCTTCTGTTAGAATTCAGGCCATGTCAGGTCTTCCTAAGAAGTTCAAAGTAAAGGTTTGTGAATTTTAATGTTCAGAGAAGTAAAAGCATTTACTTTATGCAATTTAGGTTTTGAACTAGTCTGGAAAAGGAGGAAAGTAGAAATGCAGAAAAAAATTTTGAGATCAGTATCCTAAATCAGGTAAGAATTTGGGATAGACACAATGTTGGGAAAAACAAGAAGGCCGACAGAGGTCGGTGGAGAGGAGCGAGGACAAGAACACTGAGCAGGCAAGGATAGCTGAGTAGTCAGGATTAGGACAGGTTTGTAGATGAACTTCATTGTTATGGGTTGAGAGAGTACTTAATAACAGTATTTGATGGAATAATAACATTGATTATTTATTATTCTCACAGCTCCCGTACTTTGTTCTTTAAGCCTCACCATCTCATCACCAGCATTTACTCAGTCTCCTCTAAAAAATGTGATTCACATATACCTCAAGTACTTCAGACAATCTTGTGCCTTCCCTTTCCTGTAATAGTGTTTGCACTCACGTCTTTCCAAAGACCACAGATAAAAATGTACTAATGTACCAAAGAATTTGCCAAGGTTTTTCTGCATTTAGGAGTGATCTTTAAGCAAGATTTTAATCACAATCAGCATTCAAGTCCTGGAATACACACACAGAAAGTCAATCTCTAATATATTTGACATTCACAAACACTTTCACCAGGCTCCTAGGCTGGTCTCCAAAGTTCATGACCTGCTATAGCACAGTTTATGTACTTATCATTGCAACAGTCCACTTTCCTAGAAATAGTTTTTCAGTAAGCATCTTTGTGGCATTGTTTCAGTAGGTTTCCTTAGAGAGGATTTTGTATTGGTTCCCATAAAACAGCTTCACATAAAGCACCATCAATGGCCCTATCCTCTTGAATGGATATCACAGAATCATAGAATGAGTGATAGAATGCCTTAGGTTGGAAGAGACCTTAAAGATCATTGAGCTCCCACCACCCTGATGTGGGCTGCTTGGCAACCACTAGATCAGGCTGTCTAGGGCCCCATCCAAGCTGGCCTTAATATTTTAGCCTGCTTGATCTGTTCTGATTGTACCACCTCAAAACATTTTCGTGTTTACTAGAGATTAAAGCTACCTTTTTCAGTCTTCATGTCTTTTATCCAGACCTGAAGATATAGAAAATCAGAGTACCACAGGGATAACATGCTCCATCACTGTGAAAATATAAGGCATATTCAAATGACAGTGGGGGTAGTTGAAACTTAACGGGGGAAGGTCCATATTATAGCACTGGTAAATTAAATGTACTTGTGTTGCTCTTTGCATCTTACACAACCCTGTAGAAATGACACGAGGGAAGATGACAGGCAAGCACAAGTCTCAGATAAGGAGAGGGGAAAGAGGGTGAGGAAGCAGGAGGTGTTGATAGAACATGAATGGTTTCACAAGGCATCCCCAGACAATCAAGCTGACAGAAGGAGTGGGAGTTTGCAGGCAAACTTTCTGCAGTCTCATTAGATTGAGAGCAGGATGATGAAAGCTGTAAATAACAGGTGCTTTATTTAACAAGAGAGAGAGAACATGAGAATGAAATGAAAGAAAATGGTTAGGACTTATATTTCACCAAGAGTGTTGGAGGCTGAGGATATGACAGGGAATAGTGTGGAGCTCTACCTCTCCCTGGTCCTTTGGCTATGTGTGTATGCTCAGAGGCAAAAGGTCTGAAAGTCTTCCATAAGTGCAGAGATTTGCAGTAACATACCCATCCTTTTGAGTATCTGTAGCTTTCCATGGTGTTGACCTGTAGCATTCCTTCAAGGGCAGTTTAGTATTGTCATAACAGAGCCTGGGATAAACGTCATTTCAGGTGGAGCTAGTGGACCAAGTGCCCAGTACAACATATTATGACCTCCATGTTGTGACCAGCAACCATGAATGACCCTCTCTCAATCACTATGTAAATACAGCTTAGAGATTTAGCGCTTTGCCATGTTGCTCTGAGTAGCCAACCAAGGAAATTCTTATCAAAGGCAAAATGAAATTGTTATCAGAGACAGCAGAGCAGAAGTATCTATGAGGTACACAAGATGTCCAGTAAGTCATCCATTTCTTTGCATTTCTCATTCTATCTTAACAGGAGCAACAGTCTTCCTTTTTTACACATTTCATCTTAATACAAGGCAAGAATGAAATAAATATTAACTTTCTTTCTTTATCTTCAAAATGAGATGCACATGGCAGACTAACACTTTGTCTTCGTAAAATTTCCAATGGCAGCAATTTTTTAAGCTAACCCTGAAAGAATTTGAATTTTTCTCTGCTTGTTTTCAATACCTCATAGCTCTCACCTTGCAGAAAAATTGAATTTTAATATTACAAGAGACAGTTTGCTCAACAGCAACTGGAGGACTGACAGTTGTATCTTGTGTTGGTATTTGGTCAATAAAGCAACCTGGAGACTGCTTCCTTTCTCAGAGTGAGAGTAATATTGCTAAACTGACACAAACTGACAAACACTATCTTGTATTGTCCTTAACAGTTGCCATCTCCCACATCTACTAGGATGTTGAAAACAAAATAAAATAATGAACAAATCTACTTCATATTGCAGAAATTTGTCCCTTTGTGGTTGAACAGCTGAATTTTTGTTTTGTGGAGAAATAATTTTTAAATCAGTGGATGTTTGTTAGAGATCTGTATACTCTTATTTAAATCCATTTCAATCATTGTAACAGGGAAACACTTCAAAATTCTGAAAATATTTAACTTTTTTTTTTTTTTAAGTTACACTTCCATATACTTTCCCAAGGATAGAACAGATGTGCTTACTTTTTGCCAGTCCAGATTATGTCCATACCGTTAGACATATGGGGATGCAATGATTCATCTTCTCTAACTGAATTTGTCTCTTAGTTGCTTTGGCTACCTTTGGATCACCTTGCAATCAGTTCAGAAGAATAAAAGTCCTTGTGGTACAAATCATTTGACCTATTTTAGACACTGACTTTAGCATGAAATAAATTGCACTCCAGAAGTTCTCCCTTCTCTACAAAATGAACCTCTGGTGACTAGTTCAACTACAACTTCCTATGCTGTGGCTGTCTACAACTTTGCTAGACCAGTCCCATCCATGAATCACCTTCAATGCTTATACCCACTGAAATCAGTTCTTTTAGGCTTTGAGAACAGTTCTGCCCCATTTCATCTTTAATAAATGGATGTGCTTGCAGATGTTTAAACACATGGTGGTCTTATACTTTCCCAAAGATTTAGGATAGCTTTTTAAAGACTCATTAAATGTCTGTATTGAGTTGCTCCTGTTCATTGACCTGTTTGAAATGAAAATTAAGTTAGTGTGATAGGGTTGAAGATGTAACATTCTTCTGCAAGTTTGAAATTGTAGTGGTAATTGTATTATTAAAATATTTGCTCTTTTGCTCCCTACAAGGTTTTTGATGGCCTGGAAGTCATTGTACAGCATCATGCTAGCCATTAGTGCTTTGATTTCCACAATGCCTTTCTTTATTTAATAGGCCTGAAATATTGATTAACATTTACAGATTCAATTCCAAGTGTTTGCCAGGGGTTACAGAGAGCCAGAGAAAGCTGGTTGTGCCAGTCAAATTCTGAGGTGTAATGAAATCCCCTACTGTGCCTGTCAACTTATCCAGTGTACAGGTCATTTCCCACAAGGTCTGCAGTGTTGAAAGAAGCAGTTTTCACTTGAAACATTTTATAAGCAAAGAGAAAATATGACTCCAGTATTGTATGCTTTATCCTTTTGTCTAGTATTGAATAGGCTCATTGCTTCACACAGTTTTTGCCCCCAAAGCTTTCTAAGTCAATAGAAGAAGAATGTTTCAGGTGGGCACAAGTCAAGAATCTCAGTGTAAATGCTTTATTACTGTTGTCAAGGAATTTCTCTGTAACTAAGGCTAGAGATAGACAAACTTCAAAAGAACTGGAATGTCATTTCATTTGGTTCTTTTATTCTTTAATTCTTTTATTCTTCCAGTTATTACAAAGCTTCCTTTGAAATATACTTGCATCCTTCTTGCAACACTGTTCTCTTTCCTCATTTGTTCCAAGACCACAACTTCCCTTCAAATTCAAACTCTCTTTCATATTTCAATCCAACACCAGATAGAATCTGTTCTATTCTATACATGCCTTTATCTGATTATTTTTTAAAATAATTTATTTACTGCCAGTATTAGAATGCTTTTGTCTTCTCATGTCCTACAGAGAAGAGAAAGAATGTGCAGCAGTACATTGTTTTCTTAGGATTTCAGTTTTTCTTCAACTATTAAATTTTAGATACGTTTTGCAAAAATATATTGCTAAGGAAAGATATGTGTTGGTTTTTTTTGTTTGTTTGTTTGTTTTTAACGATGTTATTGTGAAGTGTTTTGTGATGATCTATGGTCAAGCTCATTATGTAGGTTGAAAGTAGTTCCCAGAAAGGTAATGCCTCTCATATAGACTATCTATCTTTAGATAGACTATAACAAATGTTGTTACATTAGGAGAGTAAAGCTGTCGGCTCTGATTTCTCATGTGAAGCCATAGTGTCACAAGATCAAAATGTCTGAATGTATAGTTATTTGTCTTCTGCCTTCTTACAGGGAGGGCATGTATATTAGTAACAGCAAATGTTTCCAGTGCCAAGTTCTGACCTGAATTCAAAATGTTGGCTTTTATATACAAGTTTATGTAACTAGTCTTTGGCTAGTTCCTCTACCAGCTTCATTTGCAATAGGAAATTTGCCCCTGATCCATGGCTGGATAGAAATATTCATGGATTCAATTTCGTCCATGCTTTTTGAGTATACTTGAAAGAACAAAGACAATATCTATCTGAGGATAATGCATCAGATATTTCAGATGTGAGTATCAATGGTTCAGGAGGGATCAAGTCCACTAGTTTGATTTAAAACTTTTAGATATCTTAAATGCAATGGGTACTGCAAAAGCCAAAAGGGCTTTTTATCACAGATGCCTAATGAGCAAACTTTTACTGTTTGTCATTCCACAGAAAGTACACATTTTCTCCCTCGCATATTTACTATTTAGTACATATGCTCTAAGTTAAGTTGCAAACATGTAGGATTGATAAATAGTTTACCACTAGATAAATAGTGATTGATTGATAAATAGTTTACCACTAGAGCCTGCTTTCCAGTCACCAAGAAAGACCTTCAATGAAACTTTGGCTACAAGGTTTCTTTGGCCTGCAATAAGAGCAATAGTATTTCTAGTCCGGCTGCTGAGAATCTCACTCACATTTTTTCAGACATTAAACTTAAGATTTTACATTCTTCAGTAAGTTCAAATTGCTACAAACAACATCTTTGCTGGAAAAGAGAATGAAAAATTTTTTTTCTGCTCGAGATTAACATACACAACTTTAATGATTCATCAATGACTCCTTGGGATGTGTTATGTCCTACTCATGGGGAAAGTGGAGTGACTAGCATTCACAAATCCCTTTGGGATAGATTAAGGTGAAATAACATTCAAAGTCTGTAAAAAAACATCAACTTTAATGGGAAATTTCTATAGAACAACTATCCTGAAAGCATTGGCCCTCCCACAGTGGACGTGGGTCCACTCAAGCTGCACAGTTCCATGGAAAATCAAAGCAAGCCTTGTGCCCTTGTGCCACTCAGCAACTCTAAGAGAAAAAAAGGGAGAGAGAAATAAAGACAGAGGGACAGAGAGATCACCAATCCTAGATCCAGGACTGGACCTGCTGACAGGGGTGTTTGGTGTAGAGAGAGCCCCCCCTAGGCTTGTATATGCACCTGTTTATTGACCCCAGTTTCTGGACTTCTGGAACCTTCTCTTGTTCCTGTTCCAGGATTGACTGGGTGACACCAGGACCCTCTTGATGACTTGACAGTTTCTAGAGCATTGTTCTGGACCCTTCTCTTGCCTCAGTTCCAGGAGTGGAGTGATGAGGCATAGGCTAAATCAAGGGAAGATCAGGCTATTCCCCAGGCTTAACTGTCTCTCGGGGCATTGTCTGGAATCACAGTGCAGTCACTTGGAGTGGAATCACATTTAAGATTAAAGTACCTACATTTAAGTGCTTAATTTCCTGATAGTTACAGTCAACAGCCATTGTATCCAGAGAACTACTTAGCCGACCAGACATTATGGGTAGAATTCAACTGTTTAAACTTTCTAAAGCTTAAATATCTGGAGCTTTTTGAAATGCCTAAGGCATTCCTACAGGACTGACATATATAACATAAGATTTATGGGAGACAACACTATTCTCAAGCAGCAGCTAGATTCCAAGAAAGATATTTCTCAGAATCTAAAATGACTCAAGACTCTGCATTTGAACAACTGAGAGCCTCCCTAGGTAACTACTTTAGGGTGAGCTGATAATCGGAGCAATACAAATGTCTCTGCTCTCAGACAGGGAGATGTCCTAGAGCATTTGAGATGTGTAACATGTGCATCACTTGGACAAATGACAGCCCCACTGCAAATGCAACTGTGAGCCAAGTGGGATACGCAAGAGAACTTCAAATGGCAATAAACACATTAATAAAGGTAAATTAACTTAGTTCTAGAACACACTGACTGGCTTAATTACATTTCCTTTAACTGTAACAGGAACTTTAACACTTAGAAGATGAGTAAACACTTGCAAGCAAACTGTTCTGCAACTTTCGTGTCTCATCATGTCAATACAGGTATTGAAATTTCTTAAAGTAACACAGCTGAAGTGTCCCAGGATAAGCTTGGCAATAAGAAGTGGTTTTACGGATCTGCAAGTTTATAGTGGACTCTAAATCAATAAAAAATCCAAGTTACTTTATCTCCATTCTCTATCAAGAGTTGAATTAAACTGAATAAATTGTCTTACCTTAGGCTCATTTCTTCCATTTGATGTTTTCAGGAAAAAAAATGACAATTTCCCATTTTGCTAAATGATGGCTGTGTAGGAGGAATACTTCTCTACTCCTAGATGTACTGTGTTCAGATTTCATGTGCCCTGCTTCTCAGTGCTGCAGTGAAGCGTGATTTGAAATCAGAGTTATCTTGTATACCTATTAACAGAGAAAGCTTGATTTCTCATATTGTAAAGACTACTGCACTGTTTCCCTACTCTTCATATCCAATTGTCACTCTTTATTTCATAGTCTAAATCAACTGGATCCCAACTCTTTCTTTGCAAAATATATCTCAAAAAAAATTGGCAATACTTCGCACTGTTTCAGTTATTCTTATGCCAGATCAGTGCTTCGTTGTGTCCTTGATAGTGATTTAATAGTCTTATCCAGGATGGATGTATGAAACTTATCCCATCTGTTGTGCATATAGCGTGGAGACCAAGCCACCGCAAGGCTGGTAGGGCTTACTTATTGTTTTGAGTACCTTACACCTGAGATGACCTTCACCTTAATTCCAGGGTGGTTAGTTGTCTTTTGTTCCTGCTTCCCAATTCTCTGCTCTCCTGATCTCTAAAACAATGAGAGAGTAAAATGCAGAATGCCTTCTCATCTTATACTGACCCAAAGGATTTGTGACTCAGTATTTCATCATCCTCAGATGAACTGAATTTCTTGACATGTGCTATTCTTTTGTCCAGGAATGCTGGTTTTTCAATAGTGATACCATTCTACTCTATATGAAGTAGTTAAATATTAATTAAGAAGGGAATTTTGACATATACTTCCTCATTGAAGTCCAACCAGCAGTATGATGGAGGTCTGCTTGTTTGATTTTGTTTGTTTATTTTCTTGAGTTTTGGCTTTGTTTGTTTATTTTATTGCTTTTTTTGCTGTTTTTTCTTTAGTTCATTTTGGTTTCCTGTAGTCCATTGAAAAATAAACTTATACAAGGAGAGGAAACCAACAAGAGACTTTTGAGAAAGTGACTTCAGCACTCTGCTATATGGCTGCATGAGTGGGCCATTTACCTAAGTGGACAAACAGGCTTAATCAGGTCAGTGAAGAAGAAAAACAAACAGAAATATAGAATGCTCTGTGTTCAAAAGTGGTGAAGAGTACTCAAGTTCTTTCCCTCTCCTGATTCAGACCTTCATTTTAAAATGAAAACTATGTTTCTAGATGAAGTAACCTTTTTTTTTTTTTTTTTTTTTTTGCTATAAACAAGAAAGCCAAAAAAACATATCTCAGTTCAGATCAACTCAAACATGATTCTTCTAAAAGAGGGTAAAGAGAAAAAGTAATAACTTAGTAGATCCCTAATGAAAAGAAGATAGCCTTCTGAAATTGAATTTCACCACA
Organism: Numida meleagris; assembly: GCF_002078875.1. NCBI lineage: Eukaryota > Metazoa > Chordata > Aves > Galliformes > Numididae > Numida > Numida meleagris. The sequence continues at coordinate 5,305,035 of NC_034409.1, forward strand.
ATATCTGTCTCTCTTCTCATTTGAACAATCTGGGTCAGAGCTATTCTGTCCTGACATCATTATGCATTGGCTCATAGCGTCATCTCTCCCAAGTGTCTTCAACACTTCTCTACACCATCCCATGCTCAACTCTATACATCACAGAAACTTTTCAGTTACCTACCTCTATTTCCATGTTACAGAGCTTTACGTTTCAAAGTATTGTGTCAATTTTTAGAGTAACAGAATATCCAGAATTGGAAGAGCATCAAGTCCAACTCCTGACTCCACTCAGGCTCTCTCAACAATCAGACCATATGACTGAGAGCACTGTCCATATGCTTCTTGAACTCCAGCAAGCTCAGTGCTGTGACCACTGCCCTGGGGTGCCTGCTCAAGTGTCTGATCACCCTCTCGGTGAAGAAGCTTTTCATGCTATTCCACTTGAACAAACAAATCACAGATTCATACTGTTCCCACAGGTCCTGTCACTGTCACCAGTGCTGCCCCTCCACTCCCTTGAGGAGCTGTAGGCTGCCACAAGACCTCCCCTCAGCCTTCTCTGCTCTGTGCCAAGAAAACCAAGGGACTTCAGCCACTCCTCACACATCTTGCACTCTAGACCCTTCACCTTCTTTGTAGTCCTCTTTTGGATGCTCTCTAATAGATTTATGTCCTTTTTGAACTGTAGTGCCCAAAACTGAACGTAGTACTCAAGGTGAGACTGCACCAGCGCAGCATAGAGCAGGACAATCACTTCCTTCAACAAGCTAGCAATGCCATGCTTGATGCAGCCCAGGATACAGTTGGCCTTCCTAGTGGCCTGGGCACACTGTTGACTCATGCTCAACTTACTGTCAATCAAGACCCCCAAATCCCTTTCAGTGTGGCTACTCTTCAGCATCACATCCCCCATTCTGTATGTATACCCAGGGTTGCCTTTTTCCAGGTGCAGAATCCCACAATTGCTCTTGATAACCTTCATATGCGTGGTAATTACCCAGCCCTCTAATTTGTCAAGGTCTCTCTGCAAGGCCTCTCTACCCTCAAGGAAGTCAACGGCTTCTCGCAGCTTAGTATCATCAGCAAACTTGCTTAAAACACCTTCTAGTCCTCTATCCAAGTCATTTATGAAAACATTAAAGAGAAGTGGCATTAAAATGGAGCCCTGTGGAACCCCACTAATGACTGGTCACCAGCCTCATGTGACCTTATTTACTAAAACCCTTTGGACCAGACCTGTCAGCCAATTGCTCACCCATCAGATTATGTTTTTGCCTATCTGTATGCTGGATGTTTTTTCCAGAAGGATACTGTGAGAGGTATCTAAAGCTTTACTGAAATCCGAAAAGATAACATCAACTGAATTCCATCAGTCAGCTAGATGGGTGACCTTGCCATAAAAGGAAATTTAGTTAAACAGGACCTTCTCCTCATGAACCCATACTGTCTGTGATCAAAGATCACATTGTCTCTCAGATGTTTTTCAATTACTCCCCGCATAACTTTCTCCATAATTTTACCTGGCAGTGAAGTGAGACTGACAGGCCTGTAATTACCAGGGTCTTCTTTCTTGCCTTTCTTGAAAATTGGAACAACCTTTGCCAGCTTCCAGTTAAGTGGGACCTCTCCAGATTCTCCAAACCATTGAGAAATAATTAAGAGAGGTCTCATGACATTGGCCAGCTCTCTGAGTACCCTGGGGTGAATCCCACTGAGTTCCATTGGCTTATATGTATACAGATGTAGCAGCAGATCCCACACAAGTTCAGGGTTGGCTGGGAGTTGATCATTACTGCATTTGTGGTTCTTCAGCTTGAGGCCTCATACTTCCCCTTGCTTAGGAATAGAAGTTCTATTGAATTTATTTAAGCTTGAGTAGGCTCCAGCACATGGAAAATTAAATTGTATTTTTCTTTTTATTTTTTTTTCAAAGATGTACTTGCTTTCTCAATTGCTTTTCCAGGATCCTACTAACTTTATCACCCTACTGCCAACATGAATATAATCCCCTCCAGAAAAAATCATTTGCTTTTTACAGAAACTTTACAATATTAAAGGCAAATCTGTAACACTTTTATGATGTTGACATAACAGCAACCCAAGATACCCCTGACTATAGCAATGCTGAGGGCATGAATTCTAACATTTTGCTCTAGGCTAAATTTAAAAAAAAAGCTTTAGCAGCAGTGGTTGTCCATATCCAGTGTAAATCAAATATGTTGTATTGTTGTATACTCATGGCTTTTAATTGGATGTATAGAGGACTAGGGTCAGAACTGAACGTGATAAGGAAAAATCTCTGTTGCAAGTCAGAAATGATGTTGACATTTGCATTTGCTCATCTCTGATTGTGACACCTTTCACTGGCATCTCTGTTTTCTGCTTTCCTTATGCTAGCCACAATTTATCTCACTTATCCCCTCTGCCACCTGTTGACTTCTTGCTGAAGCTGTGAAACTCTTCTTTTTTTCTGTGGTTTTGCCATATTATTTTTAGAAGCCTTCTTTCCTTCTCTACATTTATCAGAGCTAATCATCACCTTTTTTGAATTAAAGTAAGTTAAACTAAGTAAGTATGTTACTTTCAAATGCAGAAATTATGTTATTTATTTATTTATTTATAGTTTTATCTCAATGTAAGTCAGTCAGAAAATTAGAAGCACAGACCTTACTGAGTTCTGTGATGGTGTTGTGTTCACATATAAAATCAGAATGCTCCTGAAAGTCTCGCTCGGGGTGCTTCAGCAAGTACTTACATTGTAGAAACTTGTATGGAAGCAAAGATGTAAAACAAATGCTGAACACTCACAGCTTTTTCAGAATTCCTTCAGCTTTACTAGTTATTGAAGGTGCTATATCACTTCCAAAATTTGTACATTTTTACTCAATTTGGAAAGGCCAATACATTTGAAATGGTGAAATATCCACCCTGAAGAGTTTTCTGTTTTGATAAACGTGTTACCAAGGGAAAAGACAGAAACCGCAAAGCAGCTCTGTAATTTCAGCTTCCCATCACAGGATCCTTTGCTTTAATGCTCCATGACAAATTCAGTCTATCACTGGTCAATTCCTAAATCAGAAGCAGGGAATCTATATCTTCTGGACTACACACAGTTTGAGATTTCATTTTGCATGACTCATGGTCATTTTAGAGTGTGTGAATGTGAGATGCATGCAAGGTGTTTGTGAAATCTATTTCTATCTGAGTAAGGGAAAGGTTCCCATGTCTGGTTTAAAAGCTCCACTTGGAGTTTCCCTGCTGACTTCCATTAAATTAGATTAAACAGTGAATCCTGTTGGAGATTTTGAAATCCAATAAACTTCTATGGATTCAATTCATAAAAATGTTGAGGCTTCTACATCTTGTTAAGAGCTGACTCTTTAGAAACTCAGTAACCCCTGAAATTAATAGTGATTTGGTAATCCAGTCTCCAACACGCACAGAAAGCCAACCTAATATTTATACATTTACATAAGTTGTTTTCTTGTATTGCTTTTATTTTGGATAATTTGTATCTCAGAGCATATTGATTTTTGGCCATGTGGATTTACCCCTTGAAAGTCAAGCAAGAAATCTAGAAATCTGAGAATACATCCTAAGATTACAATGAAGCTAGAACAAATACCAAAAGGCTACTCTCCAGGTGGTAACTCTGGACTTATTTTACAGTTCAGGGAAGCAAGACTTTACTTGAGAAGATTTATTCTAATTGGACATGAGCGAAGCACACCTTTGGGATGGCTCTTTAGCTTTTACCCTTTATCTTAACAGAAAATTATACATATTATCAAAATTGTACTAGAGGGTTGTTATTTAAATGAATGTTAGACTTAATTATATTAATAGCTTAACCTTCTCAAGTACCTGTTCACAAGTTAAGGAAGTTTACATGCTCTGTATTGCTGAGCTAGGTGTTCAGACATTCCCTAAAGATTAAAAACGTGGCCTAAACATAGCCAGTATGGGACATTTTACTTATTTGAGTTGTTCATGTAGATAGTGCTGTGTAGTGCCAAAAGTTAGACATGATGACCCTTGTGTGTCCCTTCCAACTTGGAATATTCTATAATTCCATAGTGTTATGGTTGCTGAGGATACAGGAATTCACATTTTCCAGATTTTCCCTACATCCCAGAAGGCCAAGAATCTTAGTGCCTTTGAAATGAAAACTGAGATGCAGGAGCTGATGTGAAAAAACAAAGATAAGGATGTTCAGGATGAAATCTTAAGATTTGACAGTATTGTGATCTGGACCATCATGATTACAGCTGTTGGTGAAAGATTTGAATTCTCCAAAAGGAGAGAGTCACAAAACAGAGAAAGACGCTTCTGGCACCCCTTGAGGGCATGTTATTTTCTGTTCCTTTAACACTATGACTTTAAGAAATACGGTGGTGAGGGTGATTCTAACAGAAATATACAATACTATCATATTAAAAAACAGAAATGATTTCTTTCAGAACTAAAAAAGTTAAGTTCTCAAATGACTGCCCCAGTACTAGGTAATAGCTGAAGGCAATTTAAAATTTGTACATCTTCATAACCCTTATGTGTTTTACTCAGATATACCAGTGCTTTGAAGCCAATGAGTGTAAAAATTAGATGATATTTCTTTACAAGGTGATAATCTGCAGACATGAATTTACATTGTTTTGATAATAATGTTGCTGGTTTTTTTTTCACTCATCATTTAAGAATGTTACTTTCCCTATGTACTTAGGAAAAGATTATAAAACTTTTGAGAAATATGAAACTTTTTTTCATATTAAAATTTTTCACATATTAAGGTGAAGCAATGAGGTAAAGTAAAAGGTAAAAGAACAAAAGTTTGAGTGGGGAATAGAGAAGGAAACTATCTTTAAACTTTCATAATTTCTGTACTGAACTCATTTCATACTAACTTTGTACTCTCTTTTCAGCCTTTTTTTCTCCATCCAGTTATAATTGGTAAGTAGCACGGCTCAAGTTATAGAACACGTATACAGTATTAATATTCATCATTCCCTTTTTGGCAAAATGCAAATAATCTTATTTATTAAAGAAAAATATTAATATGCAAATAATGAGTTCACCTATTTGTTCACTCAAAAGTTTGAAAGATTAATATGATAGCAGAGTAAAAGCTATTGCTGATTATTTTCTCAGCTCTATCATCAGAACAGCACTGCTTTTGCTAGAGATGCACCAAAACCAGAAATCAAACCATCAGCCTTGAACTTAAGAGCAAAGCTGAAATCCAACTTCAGATTCATTGCTTAGCTCTAGCTTTCCTCTTTGTCATGTCGTAACTTTCTAAATATTTGTTGAAAGAGCTCTTGGGAATTCTCATGTTTGTTGCAAAAGACTGGTCATATTTATTCCAGTAAGGGAAAACATTGCCCTTGCTGTAAACAAAAAGCAGCTGGACTGTGCTGATGAGCTCCAGTGAGAGCACAGTTTATGCACGTTTCGTTGTAGGTAAGCATTTGTGTATTGTCTGATTCTCTAGCAAAGTTTTGTTTTATCTTGGAGCTGTTACTCTCTGCATCAAGATGCATGCAAATAATCTTCCCATGAGCTCTTGGAAAAGTAAATGCACCACAAATAGAAATAGTCACAAACATACTAAGCTGCCTGAAAATTGGTCTGACAACTAGTTGAGGACCAAAGAACAGCTGGACTGGGCAAGTGATGGTCACTAAGGCCCTTGCTGGAATCTGGGATATTTTGTTTCCAGGAGACACTTCTTGTCATCTTGTTCATGATTTGCAAATGGAATTGCATAATATTTTTTGCAGGAAGAAAGAAGAAAAACAAAGCAAAACAAAAGAAAACAAAACACTTGCAATCAAAGGAAACAATCAACAACAGCAACAAATAAAAACACAAAGCCTTTCATATATCATCTTTACTGTACGTTTGAGGACAAAAATAATGAGGCCAACTCAGTCTTCAGAGCCAAGTGAAGCCAGGAAGATAATTTTCTTCATCAGTTTAAATGAATCTATTAGGCTGTCTTCATTATAAATCTTTCTGCATTGTTCACAGTGGGAAATATGATGCCAGAGTAACTTGTCTGTCAGGTTTGTTCTGGTTTAGCAGCATGAGGATCAAGTCTTTAAATTAATGTAGGAACTAGAACAGTCCAAATTGCTGAAAGATGCTTTACTTATTACAAGTCTGTGCTCATGAAACATAAATCTTGATGTATCTTTGCGTATTTGGACATATCTAATTGTTGGAGTCTTGAGTTAGTGCAGCTCAGATCTAACTTGCAGTCCTAAAACCTTTACTGTCTGTAGAAGGAGAGAAGTACAATTACTGCCTTAACATGCATGCCTCAGTTAAATGTGAAAAGATTGTTCAGATGAATCTGTGTATCTTCATCCACACCGACTATCCTGATAATATTCTGTAATGATGAATGTGTATATTTCAGAATAAATCCTTTTAGTTTCCCTGATGTGACACTTTTTTCTCAGTAGGCCACATGGGTTTTCCAGGGAGCAAGTTCAATCACCAAGTAAACTGTAGACTATAAGGACGTCTGTGGCTCTGATTTCTTGCTTAACTGAAATGCTCTAATTTAAGTAGTGTGAATGCACTACGGTATGATCATTAGGAAAAAAAACAGGCAAAGTTTTGGAATTTTGTTTTAAGGTATTATTTTTATCATTTATTTTCTGATCTGAAGCTAATATAAAGGTACTGCAAGATAGGGGCATTGATTTTCAGGAACAAAGCAAAGAGATAGTGTAATGGTATATGTGAGCTACATTTACCCTGAGGCATTTACCATAAAGTGCAGTTTACTTTTTATTACATCGTTTTGGCAGCTGTGAATAGGAAAAGTGAGCATATTGGGATTGTCACTGGCAACAATAATTTGTGTCTTTTGATCCGCATGGTAGATGGAGTAAGGTAAAAAGCTATCAGGATTTGTGCGCACATGCACAGACACATGCACATAAACATACAGACTCAGGGCTCCCTTAGTTCCATTTCATTTGCAAGTCAAGAGAGACAAAGTATTTAAATAAAATGCTCATTTTTTTATAGGGGAAGGAGAGAAGGAAGTATGTTGGGAAGAAAGAAAAAGAAGAGGAAGGGAAAAAAAGAGAAAGAATATAGGAAGGAAGAAAGGGAGGAAGGGAGGAAGGAGCGAAGGAATGAAGGAACAGAGTGAAAAGCAGAGGAGATCAGAGACTGAGCTTTTTCTACATACTTGCCTGGAGAAGTACACATGGGTATGTTTGATGTGCAGACACAATTTAAAATGACCTTCTACAAATGCCCTGGTACACAAAACAAGAAAAATCCATCACTTTAAATGTCTGGAAAAGTTCGTTATGATTTGTCTAGTCTCCGTGGAGCATCTTTCAGCAAAAGAATGGTAAATAATTGATCAATTTTCTATCGCCACCTATGAGTGAAAATATAGAATTGCAAATTATCCTTCTGTGCGTAACAAAGGAGATATAAGTGCTGGCTGTAGTTCAATAATTTGAAAACATTTATACTTCTGTGTGAGACGAAAACCACAATCTTTTATCTTTGAAGGAGATATGTCAGTTCTTAGCACATTCAGGCTTTATTGTCTATCTGGGTTTATTCATAGAATAAAGTTTTAAACCTATTTCAGTACTTCTTCTGTCCTGTCCTAACTGTCCTAAGCTAAAAAGTGAATGTTGTATACTCAAGAAAAGAGAGAAGCTTCTGTTTTGAATAATTTACAGGGTAGGTGATACATGACAAATAGCTTAAAAGGTAGAGCTCAGATTCCTTCTACCCAAATTCTGTTTCCAGAATATGAAGTCTTAGATACAGGTAGAAACTCAACAGTTACTGTTGCAAGAGAGGAGGAAGAAATAGAAGGGAAACATGGGTGAAGAATTGCTACAATCAGCAATAGTTTGAGTGGGATAGACCAGAAGACTTGAGGGACTGTAAAACTCTTAGAGTGGTTGGACAATGGAGATAAAAGACATATGGAGATGGGATAGGACATGCAGGATGCCGAGATGGGAGAAAATGGGTCATGCTGCTTAATGTTAATGGTTCTTATAGTTACAGAGTAGAAACAACTGAGTCCTGTGAGCTGGCAGCATCAGGACTTGATGAAGAGTTACGTATACTAAAGATAAGTCAGGATTGACCCATGAGTCAAGAAACTACTATAGGATTCAGAAAGCCTGGGTATAATACTGAACCACAAGTTTCCTGTGTGGTTGTGAATAAAATAAAATGACTGTGGGCCCAATTCGTGGAAGAAATCTGGCAGGATTCATTAAATGAATGAAAAATCTACAACAGAGGCATCTTTGTCTGAGCATTTCCCAAATCTCCTGAACACTCATTGAGGAAAAGAAGACATAAGTAGCGATGAATCATCTGTATACATTAGGGTAGATGACTTCCTTTTGAAAAGTGCCTATTTTTCCCATTGTCTGTGAAGGGCATCAAGGGTCACAAGCTCATATGGAGACTCTCGAAGCAGTCATTCAGTCAACTCTTCTTATGAATGGAGAGAAAATGGCACTTTCCACATGTGATTCATTTCAGTTATCCGAAGCACTTGTCTAAATTGCCTTCTGGAGTTGCCTTTTAGTTCTATATTTAAAGAAGAACTCAGTCTGTTACCCTTTAGAGAATAAAAGACTTTCATAACTCGTGCTAAGGCATCCAAAGTTAGGTGGGATTAATCCCACCCATGAAATGTTAATTCCCAGTAAATTCCCTCATTCAGACTGGTTAGCAATCTAAAAATCAGCAGTGTTGAAGGTTTATGTTACAAATTCTGTTCAGAGCTTTATCCCATCTACTTAAGGTAGGTTGTCATCTAACACAACATTGCTACGAATGGAGCAAGGGAGCTCTCACTACATATCTCAGTGTACCACACACAGAAAGTTCTATGGCATACATCCTGGAAGGTGGATGCCTAAATGCTCAGTATTTTGGCAGCTCAGGAGCCATTGCTACTGCAGTTCCAGCCTGTTGTGTCCATGTGACTCAGTTCTTGGTGACAATACTGCCTTAATTCATAGTAAGGATAGATGCAGAGCAAGAAGCAGGAGTTCACAGAAGGACGTGGAGAAGCTGAAAGTAGGTGGACAGTAGCAATGATTAGAAAAGGGATATAATGTATGCATTGGGTGCCATTTTTTTACATTCAGTATTTTTTAAGAAATTTATTTTTGTCACAAGTCCAACAAATGTTTCCAAAATATTAAGGAAAAGTGCATTTTCAGAAATCTCAGGTGGAGAGAATTAGATACTTGTCATTTCATGGTGTAATGACAAATATTTGTAATAAGGTAAATATTTTAATTAAAGAATTCCACAAAACAGTCAGATGAGATTAAGAAAAAGTTTTCTAATTTTTGTAATTATTTTTACCGTTACCTCTTTACCACTAATTCTTCAGATCTGCTGTGAAAGACATACATCAGCTTCTAAAAGCTGGAAGAAGTGAACCATGGAAGAAAATATAGTACATTAAACAAGTAGAGTAAACAAGAACATATATATATATATATATAGTACAGTAAACAAGTAAAGAGAATTTTCAGAAATCCAGAACTTGTGTCTTCTGAGATGATAAGTCTTCAAATGGCCTGACTGAACAATTAAGAATTTATATTTCCAGGAGTTATTTTTACTACTGAAAAAAATCTTCTACTTGAAAGAAATTTCTTTTGGCATTGGATATACTGATAAAACAGCGCAATTAATACTTGTGCAGATCGTGGTGGATTTCTACTGCAGTGAAGATATAAAAGACTATATTTTAATTTGAGCAAAAGGATGTTAAAGATATAATAGGAGACTTTGTCAAGTTTCCCAGAGAGAAAATGAAATTTAACTCTGCAGATCCTACAGGCAAAAAAAAAAAACCAATTGCTTTCAAAGATCTTCTGTTTAATACACTTCAGAAAATATGGCCTTATCACTAATCCAGGTAAAATAAAAGCAATATTTTAAGTAATTACTCTACAGTCTAAGTTGGTTGTGATGGGATTTTTGAGGATAAAATAGTATATGGAAAAATTTACTCAAGTCAGATATGATGTCAATAAATCCTTCAGGGAGAAACTGGAAATTCACATGATGGTGCATTGAAAGGACATTATTAGGCAGTTTAACAGCTAAAATTCCTGCAACTATACATATTACTTTTTTTTCTATTTTAGTATCTATCCATATATAATATTAGAATAAGTATGTGCTGTAGGTTCATAGCATTTGCTATGAATTGCATTTAAAGCTTATCACTAATTTGACAAGTCATCTGAAAAAAAAAAAAAGAACCACCAAAAAAAAAACAACTTTTGACAATCAAACTGAAAAGGCAATCTAGAGTTTGGAGACTGTATCATTTTCTTCCTAGTTTGATATTAAAAAATACTGAAAAAAAAAACCTGCAGTGTAAAGAGGAAAACAGACTTGGAAATTTGGCATAAATTTGTTTTAACTGATTTAAAGCTGGGTGCCATGGATATTAATTGATTGAATTGACAGTCCAAGCTAAGGGCTAGCTTGCAATCTAGAAAAGTGATTAGAATTAAATGGAAAATTATGATTTGACAGGGAATCCATGGTGCCAAATATAAACTGTCAAAATCATAGGAGTTCCACTTTAAAAAATTACATGTGGTCATATTTTTAGAGATAGCTACCTGGCTATGACAGCATATACCTCTTAGTTAAAGCATTCAAAACCTCTCCACAGTACCTTCTAGAAAAATGCTTGTGTCTCTAATTTCCGCCTAATGACAAATAATTAAACATAATTTTTCATAGTTTTCATGGGCTGAACTTAGTATTTACAGTTTAGAGTTGCCTTGAAATGCTATCTCAAGCTCTGAGCTGACATAAGTTTAATGACAAAATGCTCTAGATGCTCATGAGGCTCAACATTTACTTTTTTATTCCAACACACCTAGCTTCAGGAGTCCCGATAGGCAAGGATCAATTTTTATTTAGTGAGAGATTAGCTTGTGCTTCTTGCCATACAGAAGGAAGTCTGAAAATGTAAAACAGCTTTTAAAACTAGATGAAAAACAAGTAGAATTTGTTCTGTAATCACATTATACTTAGAAAATCTTTTGATTTTTCTTTTTTTTAACACTGTACCTTTTTTCCAAGGAGGAAACAGACACATGACTTCTCAGAGGTTATCAAGATAGAGTTCTCCTGATGTACAAAAAGAAACCCACAAGTAGCTCTTCTCGAGCCTCCAAGGAGATGAGTGTCACTAGTTCATCAAGTAATACAGAGCAGATAAAAATAATGCATGTACGTAGGTAAATACCTTGAAAACAGCAGAAACGTTATTCCAAAAATGATAGACTCATTTTTTGCAGAACTTAAGTGGACAGTTTTACATTAATAATCCAAAGGAACAGCTGGGATTTTTCTGCTGCTTTCTCTTGCTTTTTCTTCTGGATGGGGTTTTATCTCCCTTTTTTTCTATCCCAGTCCTGACTTAGACAGGCAACTTGCTTATCAAGAAAGTAGCTTCCAGAACAGCTAGCTTGTCTGAGGAATGTGGTTCCATTAGGCAAAAACCAGGAGTGAGAAACTCTTGAAAGGCAGTGATCAGAGATCTAAGAATACAAATGAACAAATGCATTTTCTGATTTAAATACGTTATTGTTATCATTATTCATCTTCCAAAAGCTTCCGAACAAATGTCTCACTGCAGTAAACCATCACAGGGATAAACATTCATTCTGTCCTAAATAACTTCCAATGTAATTGAATGTTTGTAATTTAAAACACTTATCAGGAAATGGGGCTGACTCATACAGAGAGTAAATCCATAACATGACAGGTGGGTTCCAGCTTATTTTCTAAGTTGGAAAAATGTTCTTTGCGTTGTTGCTGGGCTTTCTTGAAGAGAGGTTGTTTTTTTAACATGCTCTCCTGCAGTTATGGCTGCTAGAAAACTTGTATTCCATAAATGTTTGGCTGTTTGATAGCCATCTTCAAAGAGCTTTCAACAAGAGGAGGGAAAGTGTGCAAAGCCCTCTGATTTCTCTGAAGGCTCATGTTGCTGTACAACACAGGAGATGAGAGCATCGTGGGACTATGATAACTTGCAACAGCCAAATGAAGCCTCCCTAGGTCCACTGCCCTGCCCTCATCCCACATCACTCTTCTTCATTACAACACAGTGCAGAAATCTACTGTCTTTTCTACTCAAAGTTAACATGAAGTTTTGCCCAAGACCTACAAAGCACTTTTGAAACACAAAGCATTTCAAAAGATGCCTGGAGCATCACTTTAGAAACAGGCAAACACACAGTATCTCTGTGAGGCAGAACAATGCCATTATACTAATTTCACAGATGGATGAACTTGAACATGGTAAGGTAAAGGGCTAGATCCTGTGTGGTGATGTGCTGTGATATTTTAGGGGATTAAGCAGCAGGGACAACCTTTTTCCCCTAGCATCTGGAAGACAATCTCTGCAAGATAATATGGTAGGAGTGCAACTGTAACTGCATTAGCTCATAAAACTCATCCACAAAGGAGCGTGGTTTGCCAGCAAGAGGGCATGCTCATCTGTTCTACTGAGCTGCACAGGTAACAAAGACCCCAATGCACATTTTCCCAACATTAACACTTTCTCTCTTCCAAGCGGCAGTAAAACACACCTCATCCACCTCCCAGCCCTTCTTCTTTCATATTCTCCAAGCTGGGATGATTCCAAGGCAGATGTTACCTCTACTCCACTCCTTTCACTCTTATCTCACCAGCAGAGCAGGATTTGCCCACAATAACCTTGTTCACACATAGACAGCACCCAGATGTCTTCGTGGTCACACATAGATATCTCACCAGAGCTTCCCCTGATTATTAATATTTACCTTCTTGCATATTCCCTGGAGGAGACTACACTTTGACAGGCTGAAGGAACTTTTGGCATCTGCTGGGCAAAAGGTTTGCTGAGTTTGATCCCATGATTTCACTTTGCACAACATGACATTTTTAATTGTCTAGCTGAGAAAGCGTGACAGCTGACAATTGTTTTGTTCAGATTCACAGAGCTGATAATGCTCTGTTCATAAGTCTGGGGCTGTTAATGATTCATGAGCTGATATTTCCTCACACTTGATTGTGCACAGTATACTTCATAATCTGATCTTGTCATTTTCATTTTTCAGAGAAAAAATAAAAGGAAAATAAACCAAAAAGGAAAACCCTTCGTCTTTCATGTTAAACTTCTCTGTAAGTGTGTAATTACATCCTGATCTTCCCCGTGATTTGTGCCTTGTTCATCACATTGAAAGCCTTCTTCTATTATATTTTCATAAAATATTTTCTTTCCTAGAAAAAAAATGCAGTTTTTCGATATGATATATTGTGAGTATACTGTTTTCATATCTATGAATACCTTACATGTATATAGGATGCTTACAAGTGTTTTTGAAGCAAAGAAAAGCTACGGCCATTACCCTGAGAATTACTATGAAAGGAATTAACTTGTCACTTCATTAAGTGACTGTCATTTGATGATATAGAAGCATCTCCCTATCTAGTTCATGTCCATTCCACAGAGATGATAGGAGTCTACTGGAAGGAGTCTTCCAAGTGCAATAAATCTTTAATAATTTGGCCTTCAATCTAAATGCAAAAGCTATTTGCAAAGTCATATGATAATAAACAATTCCAAATCATGCATCACCTATCCACTGTTACTTTGGCTGGAAAAAAAAATGATTGAAAGACATTGTTTTTAGTATACCAGAAGGCCTTGAAGATTTCTTGTAGCATATATAAGTGTATTATTTTTCTTAGTATCACAAACATAAAATATTAAATGTGAACAATTAGCCTTAGTTATTTTCATTTTTAAATTAACAAGGCATTCTTCTGACCACTAAGTTATAATGCTGGGATAAATTTGACCCATGATGCAACAGTCTTGAAGTGAGCAAATAGTGAGAAGCATGATTTTTAATTTGGTAGTTAAGAAGTCTCTACTGGGAGTTTTTGTAGCCAAAGACTGCCTAATGTGAAAGACATTAAGTATCCAACTGCGATTAAAATTCTTTTTACATATGTGGGTGGTTTGAGTCATCTATGCAAAGAACTACAGAGCTTATGTACGTGTATGCTCTTGCACTCTGTTTTAGGATCCAAACAGGAAACTTCCTAGGGCTTCCTACATGCCAGCAGTCATCCAAACACTGTGAGAATTTGTTCTCGTGCTTACTCATGAGACTGTCCATGCCCATATATTTACTTAGCCGAAGAAACATTCCTCCATCCTCGTGCCCTGAAAAAGATATATTAACAGAAACATGCACACACACACAAGAGAACTATGAAGCAGCAGCATGCTGAGATGTATTTCTTAGGTATCAACTATCTCTCTGCGGAACATGTTCTGAAAGTAGTGTGACCATCATTATCGTTAGCAAATCTGCACTAAATGCATAACTGATGTTCCCTTTACTTCCTTCTCTGCCAATTTTATGCTCTTGAAAATCAGTCATGCAAATACCATTCAGATGATTTGATTTAGCAAATCTGATCTGCTCTGTTTTAAAGGTAAGCTGTAGAGTGGTTTAAAAATCATAGAAGACTATAATCCCTGTATGTAAGTGAATGCATTTCATTACACAGATGTAGTTATGTACTTTTGGATATGCAATTCTTCCAAGATTTCTCTCAGTTATTAAAAGCATTGAAATATTCCAGAGCAATTTTCCAAAGTACTACAGCTAAACCACCATTAGATGTAACTGCTATACAATAAAGAAATACACAGAATATTATCCCAGTTTAATACATTCAGATTTATCTCACTCAGATTTATCCATTTAAAACTTAGACGTCTAGTCTGCTTATCTGGTGATTTTCAAAAGCCAAAGGAGAGAGAGAGAGAGACATCTCCAGAGTGTGATACATCCCATCTATCTTAAATACCTATCTCACTTTGGGAGCTGTAGCAGTTTCTCTTAACTCCTAAGAAAGGATGTCTTATTTCTAATCTGAATCTGTCTGGTTTCAGCTTCCAGCTACTGGATCCTGACATGTTAGATTAGTGAGCTGTTTACCGTAAAAAAAGAAAATCTTCTCTGTGTGCATGAAGAGGGCAAGTAATCTACTCTTCAAAGAATTAAATAGACGGTGATTCCTAGTTTTCCACTATATGACATTCTGGCTGCACTTCATATAAGTCTTTAGAGATAATATTTCTTATCACAGACAGGTTTCTGGGCACATGAGCTCTTCTTTAGGTCTCGCTGAGTTCAAAGTTTCTCAGTTAAACACAAATTTATTTTTATTTTTTTAAAACATTTAGCTTGATAAATTAAAGCTTTGCAAAGGAGGAAGGAATTCTTACATACAGCAGACATCTAAGGTTTTAATTCAATAAAAAACATCACAATAGTAAGCTAATTTGCCTTTGACTGCTATGAGTCTTTTTTCAGTATGTACACAGCAAATTTAATACATAAATGCAGTGATTTAAGATCACACTCCTCAAGTTCACAGGAGTCAATGGGAGTTTTTCCACTAAATGACTTTCATTTAGGCTTTTGACTCAACTTTTTATGCTCATACAGAGTGAAAACTTTCATGGACACTGAATAGTAGTCATTAGGAAGCTATAGTGTACTTGTAGGAATAAAGTTCACATAAATGGTGGGAGAAAGCACATTGGTAATTTGCATTTTACTTTAAAACTCAATGTGTATTCTAGAAACTCATGACCCTATTATCAAAGGCTAGAAGAAGATAATGAGATTCTAAATAAGGTTCTGAATAAATGAGGGTTTTCTCTCAATTATGAATGGATACATGCTCACTATTATAGAGGTGTTCTCATGTCACTTTTCTGAGGACTTTGTCAAAACTTTCAGTTTGTCAGATGAAGGTCAAGAGGACATTTTTATTTTCACAATTACAAGATCACAGTGAAAAAAGGTCCCTAATAAAAAACAAATTCAATCCACAAGCAAAGAGATTCTGATGACTACAACTTTGGAACATTTGACATTTTCACCCTCTTGGAAATATAATTCAGTAGTTTATTCTCAATTTCCAGTTTGGTCTTCAATAAATTGATTAATTTAAGACGGGTTTCTTAGAATCCAAGAAATTAGTAGGCGAAAGAAAGAAAGTAAATCTAAAGCTATCCACAATTTGTCAGCTTTTGGGATTCTGGAAAATGATTTACCTCATTTTCACTTTCATTTTTAAATTATTTAAATTTCACAACTTGGCCTTAATATAAAAAAGTAGCTGTTTGACTCAGCTAAAATAATAATAATAACAAAATAACACATTTCAAATATAATGGACTTCCTGATATGAAACTGAGATGATACTAATTCAAAATCTAAGAACTAATGATGAAAAGCTATATCTTATTGTTAACTTAATTATTGTAATTAATTCTGTGTGATGCATTTTTTGAAGTAAAAGTTTTATTGATGATTCTATGTTGAACTATTCTGGAGAATACTCAGTATCTGATGTTTCGCAAAATAGCAAATGCTTTATTGATAGTTTTTCTGTCCATATATACTGTGAAACAAGAATTTGGATATTAAGCAGCAATATCATTCTGTCCCAGTAGTAACAGCTAGGTTTCCCTGAAGCAAAAGATCTCTTTACTCTTTTGTCATGGCATAAATAATATAATTGCCTCATTATTTCTTGAATCTACATTGGGCCTTCCCTTGGGCATGGCAGATGAGACATGCTTGATTCTCTTTACATGTCCTGTTACTTGTCAACAAGCTAATGCAATTAAGAATTTTCGTTCCTGGTGGTCTGTGTGTGTGCTCCGAGTGACTGGCTGTATTTAAAGATGGACCAGACTCAGAATTCTTTCCAGTGAAGAGGTTCCTAATCTGGAGAAGTGAGGTAAGTCAGAGCCCAGTCACTATCAGTTTGTATTTTGTTTTTCTTTGAACTGGCTGTCTAGTGCAGTTATGTTATTTTGTAAAGGGAAACAGCCTGTTGGATTAAAATAGAAATTCGTAAGCTTCTTATGAAGTATCCCTACTACGAATAAGGGTTCATATCCAACAATCTGCAGGACCCATCTTTCCACCTGAATGCTTTTTTTATTTTTTTGATCTTATAACACAGACAAGAATGCTTCTCCTGAGTTAGAAACAAGGCTAACCTCTTCAAATCTGCCAATTTGAGGAAAGAACAAGCCATTCATTTTCTATCCATTTTTATTTTTAAAATATAACATTTATATCCCTGATGAAATATGCAGCTTTGTTTCATTGGCAGTTACAAAGCCTTTTTGTACTGCTTTCTGACTCTTTGTATTGGTATATCTTTCTTTTTGAAAGATAATAAATGACAAATTTCTAAACTGTCTCAAATCTTCTAGAACTCCTACACTCTCATGAATGTCAGTCACTGGAAGCTGTAAAAGCTGGGAACTTGGATACATATTTTAATTTTACTTTCACATCTTGAATTTCTGATTTTTGTTAGAAATTACATTCTAGCATCAAGATGGGTTTCGTTGAACATAGCTTATTGTAGTCAGAAATCTATTTCATTAGTTTCTCAAGGTTTAGGTGAAACATCTTAACCACATTTTCTATTTTAAAACGTGAAAACAAAATCAAAACCAAAACCAGACTTCACTTATTCACACTAATTCTTGTAATTCCAGATTTTAAAATCTAAAAATTTTATACAGTTTTTCTTAGACATATGGTTAATATCTTCGGGCAATATTTTCAGAACAACACATGAGCCCCTAACTGCTTTTTATGATATTTGAACCTTATCTACAAAATAATAAATAGGAGTTCTCCTTTTGTCTTGGATGGGATCAAAATTTAGGTCTAAAGGAACAAATAACATTTTACTTTGCAACAGTATGCGATCACCATTACTTACTCAAAGTCAACCCTTCAAGTTATCTGATATCTGAGGAAAGTGTTTATAAATCCCCAGAGTGCCTTATTTTTACCATGAATATTCATGCAATTATTCATGCTCTGTCAAATACAGACTTAGCCCCACAATAATGTTTGCCACTTGTAATGATTTCTGTTGATCCCCATGCCACTGAGGCAAGACCTTGATTTTCCTAAGAATGCTCTAAATGGCAGTGAAAGGCAATCACCAGTGCACCAAAAGATGTTTGGGCATAAGAGAAGAAGGACATAGGGCAGTGGAGTGATTTGCCCATAGTCACAGCATGTGTGACTTGTATGTGTGAAGTGTAGAGCTGGGAAGAACACAGTGATGCCCATTTCAGAGGAGAGGCCTAATCTGTGCTCCATTCTCATCACCTGGATCGCTCAAAGGAAAAAGAAGAGAAAAAATACGCTTTTAAATGTTGCTTGGTTTAACTGTACAGTTTTGAGGACACTACCAGCGAAGGCATCCACTCCAGATAATGAACATGGATGGAGGGAAGGAGGATATAGAAGAAAAACAAAAATGTCAGGTGTGAAAAGCTGACCGCATAACACTCAGCGAGAAGTAAAGTCTGGGGGAAGCTGAATTAGGCATGGGTACTAGCTCCCAATAACTCTGATAATGTCAAAAACAATAAAATAGCACAACTAACCTCACCATGAGGCAAAACAGGGCGTCTGTGAAGAAACTGTCATTATTTTCCAGTGGAACACTACTATAGTATTCTGTCATTTCTGTTTCATACAAATTAATTTTTTAAAAATAATTCTACACGTGTAAGAAGAGTTTTTTATATTTTTTCTGAACTGAATTATTCACTGCCTGAAGAACTTCTGCTTTTTCATTTGGAAAATATCTTCTTTAAATATTTAGAAAAAATATCTATAAACAGCATGCAGTTTTAATTACAATTTATATGCTTGCATTTTAATTGCCTTTTAAACTAATTTAGCTTGTTCTTAAAGTTAATTAAACTCATTGGGGGGAAAATGTTCCTTAATTCAGTTGTGAAAATGGAGCAGATGTGGAGATGTATTTGTGATCGTGTCTATAAGTCTGAACTTATAAGAACCTTTTCTATCTTAAACTCCCTAATAGATCTCTAAAAGAAAGTGTTTTCCATATGAGCAAGATACCCTGTGCATTTCCCCTGTTCTTTCAACATTAAAATTACATGTGCACAGCATATATTTTTTAATTAATTTACCCCCACTAAAATACAGTGAACCTGGATATAGATGAGGATGCATCTATGTCTTTATTGTTAAAACTTCAATTCTGAGGAGCTTTCAACTCTGAGCTCACAAATACTTACATAATTAAAATTCTGACTTTTGCAATTAGCTTCTGGGAGGACAGCTAGCATTATAGAAGTTAGTAGAGGGAAAGCAGATTATTAAGAAAGAAAAACATTAGGAATAGATATTGATTGAATTAGGGGTCACTGTGGCACATACAATTCATTGCTTGACACAGCTTTAAAGTGCCTAACTTAATGCTCGCAGCACTTTGGTTGTTGCAGAAATCATTATGGGCTATCTGCAATCCTGGCAAATCAAGAATGCTGAGAAGCTAGTCCACGCTGAACAATGATATTAAGCCATTTGTTCACAGTTGTTTCATGCACCAGGTGTACCTACAGCTGCGAACACTGAAAATGAAATTATTTGTTTAAAAAATTATATGGGAAAAAATTGACTTCATTAGCGTCAGTTTCTCAAGGGAAATTCCTTCCAGCAAGTAGCCCTACAAAATGATACTGTATTAGGAGGAAAGATAGTACATAAGGGTAGCCACCAGACAGCCAGAACACTGAAACTACACAGTAAATCCCAGCCTTCAAAAACAAAACCAACATTAAAATGATCAGAAGTGACTACCCTACAGTGCTCGTTACCGCGGATCTTGAATTGTATTTAACAAACACAAGCAAACAGAGAGTGATTTATCAGGAGTGCTAAGGGAGAACAATAGCCCGAGTTTCAGACGCTTCAGGATGGAGTGCTAGATACCTAGAAATTCAAAAAGAAAAAAAGAATAAAGGGGAAAAAAAACCTTTCATGCTCACTCTATCTGTGGGTCAGTGATTCTGAGGTCACTGAAATAGCCTTACAAGTTTTAAAAAGAAAGCCTCAGTTAGCCTATGGTTCTGTTATTGCAGCAGAAACAAGCTCACTGCTGGTTTGTTAACTTGTTTTGATTCTGCTCTACTCTTGTTTCATTGACGTACACAAGGCTGACATCCAGAGACACTCTTCTTGGGCAGTCATGTGTATCAGGCCCAGTACGCTCACTGTCAGCTTGATAGGACTACTAAATGACTGTGCGCTGATCCAGAAGCAACTATTCCTCATACTGTGCAACTTGTTGGAGCTTTTATGAATACTATACAGTGTGTGACAGCTACTTTTGTGCTTGTGTAGCTAGTCATTATATACACATTTAAATTCCTCTGCAGTAGTAGGATTTTTTTAAAGCTGTTTCTTTACTGAACACCCATATTTCTAAGAACTATTTCATTAACCGCTGCTGCATACAATCCTCATTAGTCCATTCTTTCACACCCGAAAAACAAATTGGAGTCACCTCAGCAGCTTCTGTAAAATATGGCTGAGCTTGTAATTTTTAAGAATATTATCATGCACAGA
Organism: Numida meleagris; assembly: GCF_002078875.1. Taxonomy (NCBI): domain Eukaryota; kingdom Metazoa; phylum Chordata; class Aves; order Galliformes; family Numididae; genus Numida; species Numida meleagris. The sequence goes on from NC_034409.1 coordinate 5,325,566, forward strand.
GAGATGTGCATGCCCTGTTGTAAGAGCTGCACATTTCCACAGTATTCTTTTTTACCTTTAATTTGTTTCATTAGTCTTTTTTCTCCTATACTGCAGCCTCAGTCACACAAAAATTTATAGTAATAGCCATGACGGTGTGCAGCTGTCTCTGATATAGCTAAATACAACTGGGAGGTTCATATGGGACCCACCAAGCCTAACATCTTCTGGAAGCGAGGATCACATTGTCTTATGCGTGACAAAACATTGTCAGTTTCTTCGTGGACAACGCCAGCAGCATGTACATAAATAAGTAGTTACAACATCAAACTCTTTTCACAGAATCTGAGAATGGGTGTTTGGTTAGAAAAGACCTCTGAGTGTCATCTGTTCCAACCCCTGTTCAAGGAGGGGTACCCAGAGCAGAATGCCCAGGACCATGTCCATGAAGATTTTGAAGATCTCCAAGGAAGAAAACTCTATATCACAACCATAAGTGGTATTTAATTCAGTCAATCATGTCATTATAAAATTAGACATCTGGTTTAATAATCCAGGATGCTTCTATAATAAAATTAACAAATACGCACATTTAAAAGTTATTAATCTCATTTAATTTAAGCAAATTTGGGGGGATAGGGAATGATTTTTTCTACCTCTAGAGAGATTTTCTACAGTGCATTTATATTTCATAGGATACCTAATTCAGAATTCTAGATTTTTTTACCTACTGTTCTTATTTTAAACCAGTTTGCAAACCTTCTTTATCCTTCTTGATCTGGAGATCCAGTAGTCCATCTAAGATCAGCAGAATAAGGCAATTGTTTTCCCAGGTCTCTAAACAATGTTAATTGTCTTGAATATACTAGCCCAAGGTGCCTTCATTTTGTTGTCAGTACAGGTCTCTTTTGAATCTTCTCAGATTCCATGCTGCTGGCATCCACATTTACCCTTGGAAAAGAAGTTTCTTAACCTTGCTAATACTCATATCCCAGAGCTGTCATGACTATGCAAGCAGTGAAATAACCGTAAGATCTCTGTAGTGTTTTAGATTATTCCTTGTTTGCACATAGGTTAACTGTATTATGAAAGAAGAGAAGAAAAAGTGAAGCTGTTCTGATTCCTATAAAAGAACTGGTAAGACTCAGGAAGTAACCCTGCACTTTACTGAAAAACAAGCAGTATAATGTTCCTCTGTCGTGTTTTAGTTATATCAGTGATATCTTTTCTATTTGTGATCGCATAAGTTGTGAGTGAAGTTAGCTGTTCATGAAGTACAACAGTTAGACAGCTGCATAGGGCAATCTTAATGGGAAGATCTCATTACGGCCTTCCTATATTTAAAGAGACCTTATAAACAGGAGGGAAATCAACTTTTTACATGGGTAGATAGTGATAGTACAAGGAGGAATGGTTTTAAACTAAAAGAGAGGAGACATGGGTTAGATGATAGTGGGAAATTTTTCACTGAGAGTGTGTTGAGGTGATGGAACAGGTTGCCCAGAGAGATTGTGGATACCCAATCCCTGGAGGTGTTCAAGTACAGGTCAGATGGGGCCCTGGGCAACCAGATCTGGTGTTTGATTTAGTGGTTGGCATCCCTGCCTGCAGCAGGGGTATTGGAACTAGGTGATCTTTGAGGTCTCTTCCAAGCCAGAGGATTCTATGATTCAAAGATTCTATGGTCCAGTTCAACTATAGGTATGAGACAACTAAATTTGGCGGAAATTAATTCTTTAATGACTTATTAGCAAAAAAGAAGCAGCATAAATCAAATATAAAAATCATTCAGAGAATAAACACAAAGGTTTGCTACGTATTGTCTTTGTTCAAATGAAGATAGTGTCGCTTGAACAGAAAATACCTGAAGTAGCATTTTCATCAAGCTCATATTGCTTGATGTGCCCTGAGTCACACAGGAAATGTCAATATGTTTTCTCTCTCCATTAACTTTAGAAGGCAATTAGAGGACTAGTTTACACTAGACGGATCACTTCTTGGAAGTGGAAAGTAAAAGAGATTAATTATACCCTATTTATTTGTTCTGTGAATTTATTTTTTCAAAAACCAGGCATGTGCTGTTATTTAATGCATAGTATGGTGAGATCTATATCCTTGAGTAACACCTTTAAGAGTGTATGGACAACACGGTGTTCAAAGGTCCACATTTCTCTGCAGATGCAAGTGGCCATCAGTAAGACAGCTGCATTTCTGCATATTCTCTTCGTCCTGTCAGCTAACTCCAGAGCAGAGATCAGAGACAGCTCCAATGTCTCTGGAGCTAACAGTCAATAATTAAGCAGAAAAGATATCTACCATCTTCAGTATATTCTGCATAACCTATCTTAATGGCCACCACTCTGCTGATGTCTGGTAGGGTGCTTCCCACAAGCATATGTTAATCATGCTAACTGGCTGTCTCAGGAACCCAAGAAAGCATTAGAAACATTCATTCAGCACATGACCTGGGATTTTGCAAGTATCCATAAGTATATATTTTTAATTCCTGGATCATAAACAGTAAGGGTGGTTTCTCACAATGTTGCAACGGTCTATCGTTAAGAAGTCATGAACATCTTCAATATATAATTCATGGAATTGATACTAAGTTAGTAATTTCTTTTTGGTGAATAGGAAATCTTGGTTAGTAACAATTTTCCAGTAGATCAGTAGTAGACATCTGATATCCATTATTTCAAACATATTGTTGTTAATTGTTTTCAGAGAGGAGAGATATTCGTTTGGAGTTTGGCCAAAGTCTATGTTAATATTTTTCAGAAGATGCTGCAAAGCAGATTTGAGGGCTGCCGTAAAAGTAATGCCTCCTATTTTATTACTTTGGCCCACAGTATCAGAGGCAGATGTTGGTGGTATAGCAGTAGAGACTGAACCTTCCCTCCAATAACCCATTACATTTTGTTGCCGTGTGACAGATGGCAGCAAAGGGACAGTTTGACAAAATGGTATCAGACATGGAAGTGCATATGAAGCAAAGATGCATAATTCAGTTCCTCCATGTGGAAAAAACTGCACTCATTGACATTCATCAATGCTTTCTGAACAATTATGGAGACCAAATGGTGAATGTGAGAACAGTGAGGCAGTGTACAGTGCATTTCAACAGTGGCAACAGTGACAGCGGGTCACCTTAACTGATGCAGATTTTTATGAGCACTACATGCAGGCTTTTGCTCGTTGCTGGTGAAAATGCACAGCTAATAGGCGATGACTATGTTACCAAATAGTGTTTTGTAGCTGAGAATTCACTTTATCAAATGATATTATTGTGCTCTTTGAATCTGTTGTAGTTTCCACAGAAATAGGAGGCATTACTTTCAGAGTGACATATTTCACTATAATATAGTCATCTGTGCATTATTTTAATTCTATTTTTGGTTCTAATCTTTGTTTATTATTTCCTAATGTCTGTGGCACATTACTTATTTTTCATTCTTTAAATTAATCAAAGGAGCTGTTTGCGAGTAAATACACCTATAAAAAGACCACTAAAGTAAGCTTTCAAGTTTACTACAATATAAAATACTAACTTTCACTATGTATAATAAAGCTCTCTTTGGAACACAACGTAATCTTAAACTCCCATTAGATGTTTCCAACATCTACATAAATCTTGTATTATAAAGTATATGATGGCATCAACATTGTGATTATAGCTGTAAAAAAGTTGTTTTTGTCTGGATTCAGTAGAAATCACAAGTGGTGTGATTCAGATTGGGAACATTGGAACAAGGTTCTTAAAATCATAGAATCATAGAATCATAAAACCATTAAGTTTAGAAAAGGCCACCTAGATCATCGAGTCCAGCTGTCCACCTACCACCAATATCGCCCATTAAATATGTCCCTCAGCAAAACATCTAAAAGTTTCTTGAACGCCTCCAGGGACAGTGATTCCACCGCCTCCCTGGGCAGCCTGTTTCAGTGCCTGACCACTCTTTCAGAGAATAAATTTTTCCTGATATCCAACCTGAACCTCCCCTGATAGAACTTGAGGCCATTCTAGTTCTACTGCTGGTTACATGAGAGAAGAGGCAGACCCCCACCTCACCACAATCTCCTTTTAGGCAGTTGCAGATTGCAATAATATCTTCTCTGAGCCTCCTCTTCTTCAGACTGAACAATTCCAGCTCCCTCAGCTGCTCCTCATCAGATTTGCACTCTGTACCCTTCACAGCTTCGTTGCTCTTCTCTGAACATGGTCCAGGGCCTCGATGTCTTTCTTGTAGTGAGGGGCCCAAAACTGAACACAGTACTCAAGGTGCAGCCCTACCAATGCTGAGTACAGAGGGATGATCACCTCCCTGCTCCTGCTGGCTGCATTATTTCTGATACAAGCCAGGATGCCATTGGCCTTCTTGTCTGCCTGAGCACACTGTTGGCTCATGTTTAGTGAAGCATTGACCAACACCCCCAGGTCCGTTTCCTCTACACAGTCTTCCAGCCACTCTGCCCCAAGCCTGTAGCGTTGCCTGAGGTTGTTGTGGCCAAAAGGCAGGACATGGAACTTGGTCTTGTTGAGCTTCATCCCATTGGCCTCAGCCCATTGATCCAGCCTCTTCAAATACTTCTGAAGGGCCTGTCTACCCTCAGGCAGATCGACACTTCCTGCCAACTTGGTGCAAACTTACTGAGGGTGAGAAGGCTGTTCAAAAATAAAGCTAAGTTTGAGTTAGGTGAAAGTGGGTTTATTTCCTTTGTTTTCACTAATGCAAATCCGTTATTCTCTTGTCCTCACACAGTCCCCCCCTGCTAATTGGGTTAATTCTGGTTTGTAACTGAGGCACTAAAGCTAATCTCCTGGCATAACATGAAATATCCTAGTTTCCTATAAGTAGGCCATGTACTCACAGTTAAATACACTCTTGCACTAAATGCTGTAGAATATCAAAAGTATCAGTAGAAAAATTTACTCTGGTTTACATGCTATTTCACTTTTTAATTATTAAAAAACTCTATACAATGTTTAAATATTGTTTTGAACTGTTATTCATTTCTTTCAACTTTATCTGCATTAATTGTAACTATAAATGTCGCCATACCACCTTAATAAAATTGTTCAAGAACTATTGTACACACACTTCCAATGTTATCCTTTTAATTATCATATTAGGTAGACATTTAATAAATTCATATATCATTAATGCTTAGCTTCTTTCTTTAATATTTCTCCTGTGTTAAAATAAAGCTATCCTGTATCATCTTTCTGCATTAACTTTTTACAGTTTGTGTTCTTCTGAAATTGTTCTAAGCAGCACCCAACCAAAATAAAACATATAAGAGAAAAAGACGTAAAAGTTAATATTATAACGAGCATAGATGATGAAGCTCCACAAGTTTAGATGTTTGTCATATAACAGTACAAAATTTAGGTACATGAAAATATTTTTTCCCATGGAAATACAACTCAAATAAAATTCTTTATCTATCTCTATATTTATATTATGTAAAATGAAAATTCTAACCATATTAAGAAATTTTCTGACCAAAGTTTTCATTAGCTCTGCATTTCTGAAGTTGTGCTTTTCACTGCAAATGCTCAAAAGCATAAGTGTATAATTATTTTCCATTAAAAAAAATAATAAAGAAAAATCCCTGATCAAACTCTCATTGTGAAGTCAATGGGAGCTTTTCCTTCCTTTGACATCAGCAGGTTTGGATCAGTTCCATACAACACCATTTAATACAGCAATTAAAAGTGAAAAAATTTCACTGACTACAGGAAGACTTTTAATATGTTCTCAACAAATGCCCTCAATACTGAGTCGTTGTTGCAAGAGAACATTTACTGGGGGCGAAGCGCTAAGGTAAGAAGCAGAGGGAAATGAAGGTAACTAACCGGTGAGTTTCTTATGATGTTCCCCTAAAACTGAGAAGGTTATAGATCTGAGTGGGTCAGTGGGAAAGTTCCTAAATGGCAGAAATCTTTTCTTTTTTTGCATGAGAGTTGCTTCTGCTTGGAAAATGCACACTGGAGTGTTCTGGAACTTGTGCTTGGTTCTGTACTAATATAATGTGCGCAGGGTTGTTCTGGTGCATGATACAAACTGTCAGTCTCATTTAATTTTGGGGCTGGGCCTTACTAAATAAGCGTGCACTAGAATACTATCAGTGAAATGTTATTAGAAAAAGCATGTCCCTTCATGTCTGAGTAGTAATGTAAGACTGAAAATAAACAAAAATCCTCTTAGGTGCACTAAAAGTTATCTAAAGCCATTAGACAGCAAAGGTGCAGCCCCAAAAAATCTCTTTCTGTGATTTCAGCTATCACAAATTTTTGCAGACAGTGGTTACCTGGTCACATATGTAACAAAATCAGGCAATATGCATGAAAATTAATTACACAGTGGATATCAGGACTGAATCTGTAAATCCCCAAGAATCATGGTTACAATGTTAGTGCTGGGACTGGATACAGTCAGCCCTTGGATAGACATATATCCATGTTGACTATCCAACCCATAAGAAGAGAGTGTTCAGAAGGGTCTCCCAACAGGAAACATGGAAATTAAATCCCACCTTACCTACATCAGTAAATTTTAGGCTGCTGAAGAAGATTTTCGACCTCCACTGGAGTTTTACGTTTGACATGTGTCTTTCAAAAGCATCTCCACACTTCACTACCACTTCTTCATCTTTATATGTTACACCACTGGTCACATCTCTTATACACTTCAAAAATTTAAATTCTTTGCTCTTTGGATCTTGCTTTTTCGCTCCTTGGGTTTATACTGTTGGTTAATTTCATTTATATCTGCAGAGGGAAATTGCTGCTGTTTAGGGGTGATAGACATGCCTGCATGAAGCAGTTAGAAAAATAAGATGTTGAAATACGCACCAAAAAGTGGTTGTTTTGAAGTATCTAATAAACTGGTGTTTATGAAAGGTAAAACGTGGGAAATTTACTTCTGTCTCCTTCCATTATTATTTTAATTAAATAAATCTCAGTCTGACCATGGAATTCTCAAGTAGGAAAAAATCAGATTTCTCTACAGATGATTTTAAAGGAGACTGGGGAAAAAAAGCACTAACCTTTTATGAACTGTTAAAAAAAGAGAAGATTAAAAAATGTGTGATCAATAGCAAAATGGATCTTTTCTGAGTCTCATGTCTCTTCTGCCTTAAAGACAAAGAAATTTTAACGAGTACACAGACATGCACAAAAAAAAAAAAATACTAAGGGCTGTATTAACATTACTTACACTATAGAAAACTTGTGCGAAGTATCTGGCTCCAAGTTAGTGCTGTCTATGCCAAACTGGAAAACTGAACTTAAAAATACCTTCATCCTCTTAATTCTTCTTATTATTGTTGCATTTTATTTTTTTCCCCAAATCATCAGGGCTTAAATCCAACACAAGGAGACAATCCAGACGCAAACAGAAAAGTGTTCTCAGGAAAGACTGAGTCACTGAAAGTTTGAAATCTAACTCCAAGAAGAGGAGAAGAAAAGGGTTTTGAATGTTTATTATTTCCAATAAAAGGTATCAAAGGTCGTCAGCTGTTCCTGCTCTGCTAAAATATTTATAAGAGAGCATTCTGTAGAGATGTGCTCATTTGATCACTTTCTCGGGTTTGGTTTTGAAGTTGCCTATGGCTGAAGAATCGTTTTTGCCCCTAATATACCAATAGATGTGATGAACCACTGGGAATGTGACACTCATCTTCAAGTCACAGCCCCTAATGGACTCCATATATTGAGTGGGACCTCTGGAATTTTTCAGTGGGGTGATCACAGGTTTCAGAAATGTTTTGCTTTTTCCTGAGTCTTTCCAAACATAGTGCATGTCATCTATGTGACCTGAATAAATAAACTATGTATAAACTGAAGGTCATGTAACGTTCTGACATAGCTTTATACTTCCTCAAAAATAATAAATATTGATTAAACATTAGTGAAATGCCTCCAAAATCTACTGCATTTTCTTTTCTTGCAAAGCTACAGTAAAAGGACTCTGAATGCAATTTAGTTTATTAATATTCTTTATTACAATAGTAATCACTCTTTCTTACACACAAAACATTGTGCACTGACAAATGACCTTTATTTGGCTGTCATTGCAAATTGTATCCAGAGATGAGAGCAGCAGATGACCTAGCACAGACTTCAGAATATGTATACGTGGGAACTGCTGCTAACTCATGTCTTCTTTGGTAGCACAGCACATCACTGACGAGGAGAATAGAAGATGACAGTTTCATGCAACAGAAGATATTTGAGGTCCCCAGTTACCTCCTTTCTTTTTTCTCTGTACTGAGAACATTTTTTTTCAGAAGATTCCCCCAAAATACAAGGGAAATACAATGGATCCCAAAAACAGAGGTCAGATCGGCTGATAGCTTGTCTGAATTGTTTTTCACCTCAAGTTGTTGCAAATTAGGCCAAGCAGCGATTTAACCTGTGCTCACCAGCGCTTAGACCACTGCCAGAAACTTTATTGGGCCTTCTTTCCTTCATTTATGCTTTTTTTTCTCACTTCTTTTCCCTCGTATTCTCAACAACAAATATTCTATAGAGATTAATTAAGTGATGTCTGTGCTTTATTTAATCCTTGTTATTGGTGAGAAACTGAGAGGAGGTCTGAGGAAGTACATGGGCTGGTGGCTAAAGCAGGAAACCAGGTTTCGAGGGACAAGATTCAGTTCAGTTCCTGGATAAACTGGAAACATCCTAAGCATTACTTTTAATTAACTGTTCTTTCTCCTTTCCCTCAATCTGAAAACTAGAAAAAAAGATATTTCTTTCCTCCTATAAGTTTCTTTATTGATAAGAGGGCCGCTTCAAAAGTATATTCCCTGTTTTATTATATTTGCCCACAATGCCAGAGGCAGATGGTGGTGGTATGGTAGTAGAGGTTGAAACATCTCAATGATATTGCATTATATTTTGTTGCTGTGTGACAGATGGCAGCAGAGGGGCAGTCTGACAAAATGATGTCCGACATGGAAGTCTATATGAAGCAAAGCCATGCACTGAATTCCTCCATAGGGAAAAATTGCACCCAGTGACATACATCAGTGGCAATGACAACAGTGGATCACCTCCACTGGTGCATTTACAAGCATGGCATGCAGACTCTTGTTCTTGTTCGTGGTGGTGACCATGTTGAAAAGTAGTGTTTTATATCTGAGAATTTTCTCTATCAAATAGTGTTACTGTGCTCTTTGTACCTCTTTTGTTTTCCATGGAAATAAATAGGAGGCATTACTTCCGGAGAACCTACATATGTGATGGGATTTGTGAAGCTTTCATTTATTGACATTATCAATTACCTCACATGGAATTCAGTAAGTAAACTGAAGTCCCTGGTGAAGGAAACAAAGTAATTGGGGAAGATAATCATCTTTATCATGAGTGTGGTTGTTTAACCCAAGAGGGCTTTAAGAATCTGCTATAATAAAATAAAAAAGGGAAGGGATCAGCTCCTTTACTGAGGTGTTTCATGCCATTTAACATTCCCTGGGGGTCTGATTTTGTAGTCTCCCCACTAAAAAATACAACTCATCAAAAAGAAGTCCCACTAGCTTGTCAGCTGAGTGTTTATCTCTCTAGGCTGCTGGTTGTATCGGCTTTATCTCAGTGATGCAAGCTACACCTCACCTCATCAATGTTCAGAGAGAAACATGTAAACACATACATTCATGCCTATTAGTTTGGAATGGAATCCCACACCAAATTTTTAAATAGCTCTATTTAACATATGTAGGCCTTAAAACTGAGCCCTTTAAAAGAGAAGATCCCACCAGCAGGTTTAGTTCTGCTCTAGTGTTTTCTGTTCCTCTCAGCGACCAAGGCCAAACACTAACTTTATAAAGCCAGGTGAGTTTCCAGTTGCTCTAGGCTTTCACATATCATGCTGTTCTGCTAATTGCTTGAGCAGCTGTACTTCTCTATCTTCTATCCTTTTTGAAAAGATAATCTATTTGAACTTGCTTTTTTATGCAAAGAAACTAAGAAAGCAACAACAGAGAAGATAATAGATAAAGATAAATGATAATAGAGCATGGGCAGCAGAAGCTAAAAACAAACACCGATATTGGCATGGGGAGCAAGGTGATTATATTCCACTGAATTGCTCATCGCTATGCTTGTTCAGCTATACAGGAGTTTACATGAGGGTTAAGGAAGAACAGAAGTTGAAAAAACTGGGATATAAATGATATAGAAAATTTGATGGAGGGAAGTGATGAAGCTTTGCTTTGATAAGTAGTATTTACAGTCCATGGCATGAACTCTCAAACTTCAGAGCATAAGATGGATTTTGAGCAATGAGACCATGGAAGGTTGGAGCAAACTTACAGAGAGGTTCTGACACCCAGGCTCCTATTCCACCTCTCTGCTGCCATCATCCAGTATTGCATTCAAGATCTCCCAGGAAGAAACCCACTACTCTGACCATTAATTAAATACAGATCTCAGCTAAAAGAAGGTTTTCAATATATATATTTTTTCTATTTGCTAATGCCCAAACCCCTTTAAGTACAAGAACTCAGCAATAAGATGTCATAGAAATGGGGAGATAGATTTGGTATACCAGCCTAAAAAAATCTCCCTTATTCTGAGTCTTTCTTACTGTTATCTACTGAGGTTGATGCTTTGCTGAATTCTTCCAGATTTTAAGCTGCAGAGCAGCACTGATAGCTTTAATGAATATAGTGTGTTTCAGCGTAGCATGGCAAATCAGTTTCCAAAAAAACTGCAAATTCTTCTTTGAATTTTGGCCCAATCTCTAGCCCATTATGACAGCTGTATCTTTCATTGTCTATTTGCTGTATTTTTTCACAGCCAGTAGCAATTCCAATAAATTTATTACAGAAAAAAAAGAAAATTAAAAATAAAAAGAATCTCTCTAACCCACAGGAAAGAAAAAAAGAAATAAAGGTGGGTTAGAGAGATTCTGTGCTTTTCCCCTTATTAGTGGCCTTTTTTAGTGTTTACTGTTTTATAGGTCATTTATATAAGATGCCAGAAACTTAAAGAGTCTCTTGCACACCTGATACAACAATTAGCACTGCTTGCTGGTTTGTAAAGGCTGGGGAGGTTTAAGATAAGTGGCAGGGCAGCAAGATTTTTTTTTTTTTGCTTTTTTTTATCTTGACCCTTTGAGAGAGAATTAGCAATGGTCAGAATGGTTCAAAAGAATCCGAACAGACTACAGTTGGATAGTAAAGTAACCGTGCTTGCAAATTGACTAAATTAAGGGCTCAATTTCCATTTTAACAGGGAACATTGAGTATTTATTTGTGGAAATATCCTTTGGCTTATCAAAAAGAAGGTTAACAGGTGGCTTGAGCTAAGAGTACCTAAAGAGTGGGTAGAAGAGAGCTCTTTAATCAAGTGGTCAGACAGAAGCCAAGATCCAACAGCCAGAAACTGCAGATAAAATTAGATAGGAAATAAATGCAGATTTTTACTCTGTAGCATAATGAGCTGTTATTTGCTGTTGGTTATTAGATCATGGGAAGAAGCGGTTGATCACAGAAATACAGTGTGGTAGAAGTTGGAGCTGACCACTGGAAACACATTTTGTCCAACCCCACTACTTAAAGCAGGGTCATTGCAGAAGGTTGCTCAGTTCTGTGTCCAGTTGGGATTTAATTATCTTTAAGGACAGGGGATCTACTACCTTTCTGTGCTTGATGTTTAAGTATTTGATCACCCATACAATAAATATATTTAAATGGAATTTCTTGTATTTGAATTTGTGTCCACAGCCTACTGTCTTGTTTCTGAGCAAAGTGTAAGAAAGCTCTGGGACTGTATTCTATAATCATCTATCAGGTGTCTCTAGACATCGGTAAGACCCTCACAAGCCTTGTCTTTCCAAGTTAAACAAGAGACCAAGTCTCTCAGCCTCTACTCATCACATCAATTCAACATTTTACATAAAGACTGGAGGCCTTCCCGAGAGATGTGCTCTAGTTCAACCATAAAAGATAAAGCTTAAGTACAGGGATTATAAAGTGATATTTGTCATGTAGGAAGTCAGATAACTAGAATAACACCTTTTGCCATTAAAATCTTTTGAATAACACCTTTGTCTTTCAGAAAGAACAACCTTCACAGAAGACTTCACCGAAGGATTTTCTTTCTGCCTCCAAGAACAGTGATTTTCAGTTATAGGGGTAGAATTATAAATACTGAATTTTCTTTTGGATAAAAACATTTTCTTGGGTCAAACCTTTAATGACTAGTAGGATTTTGCTGTACTAACAGTGAATTCTTGGTCTATAGCCACTTGACAATCTTTTATAGGCACTTATTTCTGTCCTGTAGACACTGACATTTTGGATTTTATGGGTCAGCAAGAAGGCAATGACTTGGCAGGAAATCCAAGACAATTACTGCCTTTACCTCATATTAGCAATGTGGCTGCAGCAGGGCTGCACAGCTTGAGATGCTTTACAAAATGGTTTTCAAATTGTGGATTTTTTTTTCTGACATGACTTATTTCTTTGCTTAAATAAGAAATCTCTTTAGGATCTATAGCTTTTCTTGGCACAGGGTTAAAACTATTATAATTCCAGTCTTCCTGGGGATTTTTTTTTGAAACCTTTCACTGGAAATCAAGTTGTAGATGTGGTTCATAAATATGTTTTGCTAGATCTCTCTCCCTTTTTCTCCCAAAATAGCATGGAATGAATACAGGAAATGGATGACACGGGGCTAGTTACTTAAATCTACTTCAGGTAGATAAACATCCGGGCATGCAATGGGAAAAGTTTGCAGATCGTGTTTAACTCCAGCAGAGCTCCACCTGCTGGGATCATGCAATCAGGTAGCTCTCCGGAGCTGAGGAAGGTAGGCACTGCCACAGGGAAGGTCCTGGATGGAGGAAATATGCCTCTTCCTCACCCAGCTCATTCATCTTTTATGGCCTTCTCAGCTAATTTAAATGAGATAGTGAAACCAAACAAGTGGTGTGGGTACTTCAGGACTCTCCTACAGAGGGACAGATAGAGAGAAGGTTCAAGGAGCTGAAGTAGTAATCTGCTTGTGCTGATAATACTTATTGTTTGCATTCATACATGCTTTCAGTCTCTAGATATGTGCAGTTCTCTGCTTCCAGGTCTCCACTCATAAGTAGCTTGTATTATTCCTCTTCTTAGCTTTGGGCTGTCTATAATAAACTGGTCCTGAGAACCTTTGCACTGCTAGAAATTAGCACATCGGGAAATGAATTACTCTACCCGCCAGCTAAATAAAAACACAGACTGACCTAAGAAAGTTGTTTATTGATCTTTCTTTAGTTAAAGTAGATTTCAGGGTGCAAAATACTAACTTGGCTAAATCAATATCCCTTTCACTATCAAGTTTGTCTTTTAGATTATGGGCTGTTCTAAAGAGTGGAGTTTAATTTCAAGACATGTCCCTCACAGACATTGTTTTAGTTAAGGCTATGGGAGGACAATTATTGGGCGCATGTTGATGGGGGATTCTAAAAGTATGTGTGGCTCTTCCACAACCAATTCATTAAGATCTCAATTACATCTGAAGGCAGAGCTGAATTTAGTTGAATCTCGCTGGAAATGTGGTCCTCTTCTTCAATATTGAGGTAATATTTTTAAACATATCTGTGTGTACGCTGTCAGCTAGATGTTAATTTATACAAGGTTTATATTTTTAAACACTACTTTATAGGAATCTAAACAAAAAAAATCTCTTAGAAAATTGTATATATAAACATTACTTTAGCTTTGCTAAGGAACCTTTAGATATCAGCTGTGACTCATATCTTACAGTTATGAGCATGACTGCAAAGTGTAAAGCAATAATGCAGTACATAGCTGGGAAACAGTCAAATAAAGAGAGTGGAATAAAGAGGAAAGATGTTTTTTTGTTGTTTTGTTTGTTATGTTTTGTTTTTCAGCAAATTATCCTACTTTACCTAGAAGAATTAAGAGCAATCTAATCGCTCCTTACATTTTGTTCTTTTCTACTCCACAATTTAAGAATTCTCTGCTTTTTCTGCTTTTTTTTCTTTCTCCCCTGCAAGGAAAGTTTAATGAGGCATATTTGCTTGTTTCCATGGTATTTCAAAGAAAGATCACTTGCTGAAGGCAAAGAAATATATAGAATAAAACAAGGAACAAATGTCTGTTCTTTAGTAACAGATTTAAACCTTACTTTCTGAATTAATCATATAGAAATATTTTTGTATACTTATAGTGAGTGAAATCATCTCAGTCATTTTTTACTTTGATGTAAGTTCTGATGTTTCTTAGAAAAAAAAAGTTGTTAAATATTATTTCTCAGTTCACATGTCAGGAAGACATATACATGTATGGCTCTAAATAGCCATTAAAAACATCCTTTCCTGTTGAAACATTCCACAGCTAAGTGACAAACAGGATTCTGCTTGCACTATTCGTCCTGCACAGCACTGGTGATGAAATTTGAATTTAAGCCTGTGTATAACACTCAGCTGAGAAAGGCAAGAGCATTCTTGTGCACTTCCCAGTGGGCCCAAGTTCATCATGCATTGTGCAACTTCCTGTGCCTGGTACAACATTTACACAAATGCAGACAGGAAAATGCTGCTGCCACCAAATCCAAGAATTATTAAAATCAGAAACAAAAGTTCATGACGTTCAGGAAATCATGCATATTGCTCTTATTCATAGTCTGAAAGGAATTATCCTTCACTGCTATTATACTCTTAGTTAATCATCTTATTTTTAATTGACCCAAAATTTCAGATGAGGGATAGGATTTTGACTTGATGCACATGAAGTCAGTGCTAAAATATATATTTATTTCAGTTTTCCGGACTGAAACACATCACATAAAAATAATGAAATTAAATACAGACAACACACACACAAAAAATTCTTTAATCAAGTATCACATTTACTGCAACACCTAAGGAAAAATAGACAGGTTATGCATGAATAAAAGATAGAGGTTCATCAAGAACCCATGACCTATATAATCACGAGCAAACTACTAAAGTCTGGATCTGTCATTTAAAATGACATACCTGGGGTAGGAGCCCCAGCTTTCCTCCTGCCCAACAGAAAAAGATCAGCAACTTCAGAGGACACTTTAACGTGCCTAAGACATGAACCCACCTCATGACTAGGAGTTTAATTTAAGTGCCTAAAGCTAGGTGGGATGAAAAAGGAAGAAGAAATACACAAAATAAATAGTAGTAGCATTTCGGGCAAAACTGCTGAGGACTTTGCAAATCCTCTTGAAATCTAATGTGCTGTATGTTTTACCTTTAAATTGAATTGCAGTTACTTCGGCATCTCCAGAGATTTGTTAATACAATATGCTTTGTTAGCAGAAAGCCAAAAAAAACACAAAACACCTCTATTCAATGACGTGGTTTTTTTTCCTTTGCAATCCTAGAAATAGTATTGTATAAAGCTCTGGTTTACTGTTTGAGGTTTTGTTAAACCTCTTTATATGTCTTTTTGAGCTACATGAACTCCACTTGCTGGTGCTGGCTTTTTTAGGTTTCAGTGGGGGATCTGGCTGTCTTTGTGCAGATACCAGCTCCAGCCAGTAATTATCCAGCTACAATAAAAACTGTTAATTCTACACAATCTCTATTGGTTAACTAGATCTAATCCTCAGTCATTTTAGCTGAATCGTTCTGAGTCAGTCAAGAAAACTTGCCTGCATCTTCAAGCACAAGGGTCTTTCTTTCTACATTAATAAAACCCCTCAGATGTAATATCAACTTAAGCAACACATTTTATAAGGTATTTTTATTTGAATACGTGCAAATGAAAAACAGGCACTATCTACTATCTACCTAGCATTTTAATGAATATATATACACGTTTCTTGTTACCTGTGTTTCAGAAATAGTTACTGTATCTGCTGTTCATTAAAATTAACTTCATCCACAAAGTGATGATAAAAATACTACATCCTTGTATCCCTTCCACTTTTTTTCTAGCTGACAAGAAGGATTTATCGTCTTCATTTTATAGGTGGTAAATTATTGTTCAGGAAAATTAAATAACTTTTTTCAAGTACAGAATGTTGAGAAATACTGGAATCTGCTATAGCAGGAGGTTGGACTCGATGATCTCCACAGGTCCCATCCGACCCCTACAGTTCTGTGATTCAGTGAACTTAGTTCTCCTGAATTCCTCCCCATTGTTCCACAGCTCAGATATGAATATTCTGTCTTGCACTTTGCGAATAATTTCAGTTTGCAGATCTACATGTCTGCGTGTTATAACAGCAGAGGTATTGCCCACAACGGGCAATGTGAACATGAGAGTATCACAAGAGCAATACTCACCCCTTAATGGAGGCTGTTCATATAGGCAGCCACATCTTAGACAACGCTTTGTTTTTCTGCAGTTTAAATAAATCCACATCATCAGTTTCAGCCTCCAGAAGGAAATTCAGTTTTTCAGTTTCCAGCTACAATGTTTAAATCAAATTCCATAATTAATCTAGAATTCAGGTACTTGTGCATAAACAAACCTGGCTCAATAACAAAAGAAGTGATCATGTGCTATTCTTGCATTCACCACCTTTTTAGAATAGGATTTCCTTATTTTTTAAGAAAAAAAAATTAAAAAATCTCTGTTCAACTAAAGTGTTAAAATATTATCCCAAATATTCCTCCAGCCAGCAACTTCTCGGCATGGGTTAGGCTCCACTTTAAAAACTATTGTCATCCAGGAGACAACCTGTAGTTTTAAATGACTAGCCTGTCAGTTCTTTAGCTCTCTGCACTTGCTTTTTCTGCTTTAGTGAATAGTAACAATTACACGACAAACAGCATGTTATTTCCAACTGTGTTTTTCTGACAGAAATCTTTGTGATACAAATATTGCAAACTTACATTCATTTGCACGATTAATTTTTATGTAGATTTTTAAAGCCTGAAGAACCCTTTTTTATAAAACCCTGCAGCCTTTAGTCTGCCACAGAACTGAGCGATCTTTTGTAAAGGACTTGTATTAAAATGAACTGCTTTTCCAAATGCAGATTTGGAATTATTTTTGTAATGATTTTGCTAGATTTGAGGTGAGAATTCCAAGTAGTTTATTTTATATAATGAAAAGAATGTTGTCAATAATAAGAATAATTCTACCTCAGAAAATTCATACAGATTAAGGTGTTGGTTTTTTTTTCTGTATTTGCCAATGAGCATGTGATGTTTCACTTAGTAATTAAACATGGAAATACTACAATTAAGTAAAGCTCAAGTGTCATTCTTGAACGGTGCTAGCAGCCATAGACCCTCTGGTCTGGCAGAAAGTGTTCTTAAAAGTTCCCTCATGTATTTAATTTTTGACAGGAAAGTATTGATTTAAATCATTCATCAGTGTCAGATTTGAAAGATGTATACTTGTATTCCTTTCTTCTCTGTTCTGACTTTTCTCCCAACTGGAACATGAAATGTACTTCAGGTGCCATTTTCTCCCAGCCCACTGACAAAGCTGCACCATCATGTAGCTCTGTAGGAGCCCCCATCATTTCAGGTGCTCTGACTGGAACAACGATCCATAAGTCTCCTGATCCCCAACGTTTTGTGACATCTTCATTCTCTTGTCAAAATTTCAGTGTCTTAAACAACTGAGGACTAAAGCTACCATGAGGATTTTCATGAGGCCATGGATTTTGACAAAGGTGAAATTGTGTCCTTAGCATGGGAGTTTATCATTCACTCATAAGGAGATCGAACCTCAGCATAATTTTGCAGTCTTGCTCAATTTTTATTGTATCTGGCCAACTTTGTCTCACTGTGCATCCATTATAAAATGCATGAGAATTCATCTTTCTCTTTTTTTTTTCTATTAATATACTGTTTTCTCTTTCCAAAATCCAAACTATTCCAAGTGGGAATTTTCATCTTTTTGTGCATGTCAAAATCTGCAGCAGCAGTTTTTACAAACTGAAATATTTTATATTACAGTCGTATGCCTTTAATGAAAAGATCTTTTGACAATACAATTAGTGGATGTCACAGCCATGATAATGAACTTTACGTAGAGGGCTAGTTTCCTTATTAAAAATTTTCTGCTTTATAGATATATTTTAAGCAATAAAGAGTACCTGCTGAGTTTGTTTGATTTTCCACTGAAAAACTTAAATCCATCCCATTTTTTCCAATGCATGCCTTTAAAGCATACATGTGATATCTTTATAATCTACCTGTTAAACACGCATGCTGATTAACATTATTTTAAATGAAACAACAATTATCTTGCCAATTTTAGTGACGGTTTCCTAGCAACCAAGCCTTCTCAAATGATGACCCTTATAAGATGCCCTTTTTCTGTATATTTTCAAAAATTTATTATATCCTTTTATTTTATGACTATACCTCTGTATTTATTATGTTTCTGTTTTATTAATTTTCTCAAAGACATTGGACTAATAAAATGAAAAATTCAGAAAAGAATCCTAAAATTACAACAATCAACAGAATTTGTAACATTCTGATAAGTAAGTCAACAATTTGAGGTAATATTGTCTTTCCTATTCCACATTGTATGTAAAATCCTGAAGAAATTTGTGATGGTATCTCAAAATGAAATGCTTCAGTCTAAAATAACACTTGAAATTAAAATTAATGTTCACATCGCACAATAAACTTTAACTGTTTTATTCTGGGTTGAAAATGAAAAGTGAAAAAAACCTACTGATTTCTCTTAAAAAAATCATCAAAGTTTCAAAAATTATTGTGCTTTAAACTCAAACAGCAATATTTTTGCTATCTGCAATTTTCTGGCCATGGATGTTATTTACCCAATTTCTTCCAGTTTTGTCACCTTTTTCTTTACTGGAAAAACTAGGGAAAAGATAAAGAATGTACATCTGTAAGTTTTTTTGTTTTTTTTTTAATAAGTCTATTTTTTTCACACATAGAGGAAATCACTGAGCAAAAGAGAGAAAGAGACAGAGACAGAATAGAAGGAGAAAGGAGAGAAGAAATGCAAAGATATATTTATAATCCTAAACTTAATTCAGAAAGTCAAAATGGCTTCTGGTTTTAATTAAGTAATTTACTGATAAAGCTAGGCAGTAATTTTCAATCGTATCATTTGATATAATTATAAAATTTACTAAAATTAACTGCTAGCTGTAATATCCAGTCCCTTGGCTTGGATCAAGTTATACCATGTTGCTTGCATTGAGTATGCTCAGTTCCATGTAAAGTGAGTTCTCTGAGACCCCTGCTCAGCAATCCCTCAGCATGTTGTCTGTTACTGTCTGAGGACTGTTGGGACAACTTATTAATGTATTAACACAATTGCAAAGCAATAACTGAACCATATCTTCAGTCACAAGTTTTATTTTAAAATATCATTTGAGCTGCAATAAGTGTATAGAGGGAAAAGTATTTAAGTGGAAAGTAGAAAATTTAGCAATCACAGTCATAAAAAAAATTGTCTAATATCAAGGGGAAGATGTCTGCCAGCTGTAGTCTGACATTAGCAGGACAATGGTTTCTTAAACATTAAAATTCCTTATTCTATGCAGCATTGCAAATGCTTTCTGTTATTTGTATGAGTTCAGCTAACAACACAGCAAAGACCCTTCTCCAAACAGCTTCCAGTAGACAAAGTGGAGAAAGGGATATTGAAGAACAACTCACTGCATTCATACAAATAATGGAATGCAGATATTTCACATATCAACACAGGCTGGACAGAGCAAAACATGATACAAATCTCCTATCAGTGAGGTTGGAAGTGTCTTCTAGGTGTTTTACAAGAGAATCAAGTAGGATCCCAAGGAAAGTTGAGGGTAAGGGCAAGAGGGTTTCATCTTCTGTCACAGCTCAAAGGAGTCTAACATAGGATAATGCCTTGCAAAGAATGTTAAAGTTTGAAAAATCTGCTTGCATCTATAAGAATTCTCAAAGGAACTGATTGCCAATGTCTGTGGCAGATATCAGAGGGGAAAATACATTTCATTGTCTCTGCTCGTATCCCCCAAGTGCACTGTAGTTTTTGTTCATTCTTCTTCTCCTCTTTTTGAAAACTCCATGCTGTAAAATGGAAGGAAGCAAAGAGCTGAAGTCTCCTCTAAGCTAACGCTGCAGAGACATGGACCAGGCTTTTGACCACAGCATGGCTTCCCAGATATTAAATTTTCATCTAAAGAACTTGGCCAGTTGGGAGAATTCAGGTGCCTGACTTTAACTCTGAATTTTTGGGTGACTACCTGAACCTTTCTGTATTGCAGCAGTCAGCGATTCTCTCACATTTTTATCTCCAGCAATAGGACACAGAGAGCACTAAATATTTCAGATCTTAATTAATGAAAATACTATTATTGTGCATAATTGAGCTGCAAAGTAATTTTTTTTTTTTAAAAGACCCTATTTGGAAGCAGAGCAGAGATCAAGAGATCAAGGAACCAAATTAGACTAAAAAAACTGATCCATCAATTATCAGTTACTAAAATTAACTTTGCCATTTGTCAATATGTAGCTTTCTCCCCCTTGAGAACTCCTGCTAATAAAACAGCCATAATTTAATCATTTTTGAAAGCTTTTTTTGTTATTGCTGCATAAGTTACTAGTTCATTCTTCTATGCATTAGAGGAAGTTTAGCAGATTGTTCAGAAAACAGATGCTGTTTATCGCTTTCACTTCCTTTTCCGAGGTGTTATTAGTTTCACAGTCAAGGAGGAACATTAGTTTAAAAAGATTAAAACCTACATCAAATAACTGTGGCAAAGAGGACAACAGAACTGCAGGAGTATATTAAAGTGTGTCCATCCATTGTCTCTTACTCTTGACTAGCTGTAAAGATCTCTATTTATTAATGTTCCCTGTTTGCTTACTTTGAAATCTATAAAATATATCCATATCTGTCAGTTTGACAAATGTTTTAGCCAATATAGCAAAGGAAAATTTGACCAGTAGGAATTTGTGTGTAAGTACTGAAATACACAGCAAGAAATGCATTAACAATCTCTTTTTAATACTGAGTATTTTTTTAAATAATAGAGAGTACTACAATTGAAAGGACATGATCAGTATCTTCCTTTATAATTACATGCTATTCACAAAGAAATATAGAATTGCAAAAGTGAAGACACCAATGGTCATTGATTGACTATATCATTTTGAGGATTTTCACATGGAGGTTTCCTAAATTGAATACTTAACATCCACAACAACATGCACAGAGAGTAATATTTTATCTTCTAAAATGGCTATAACTTCAATTGTTTGTATCTAAACATAGAATCACTGCACTTGAGTGTTCAGTGCCAATTGTATTGAAGGAGTATCCAAAAAAACCATTTGCTTTCAATCTCCAATAACAATGATTATGCCAGCACCAAGGAAAGAAAATATCAGTTAACTCCTGAAGGGTATAGTTGTCTGGTTAGATGAAAATTGGTAATAAAAAAAATCGATCTATGGTAAATCTCAACCAGTTCTAAAAGCCATAGACATGTCTATACACAGTAAAATGAAGTAATAACTGTAGTACAGAGATCCAGCTACAGTTGGTTAATCAGATAATTAACCAGTTGTTTCATTCTTAGCTAATTGGATAACAGCAGCAGAGAAAATGCAGCTGTCTGGGTTTCAGCATAAGCATGGACCACATGATGAATCTCTGGGCTGTTAGTCTTCTAAGGAAGAGGATAATACATGTTCACTTGTATTTTCATCTAGGTAATCAAGAGGAAAGCTAGTATAGATATGCCTACAATCAGGCTCTCTTTTACTGTCTGCACCTTAAGAGGAGATTAGCCAGTTAACACATCAGCTACCACAGGAAGGAAAATCCTAAATCCTAAATGAAGGCAGAATTTTCAGAGCTGGAACATGCAAATAAATAAAATACTGTTCAATAGCATGAATACATCTCATCCTTCCTAAAATACGGTTCAGCAAAATCCTCCAGGTTGTTATGCCAAATTTAAGAATGGTTGTGGATTTGCAAATTATTGCTGCTGACAGCAAGTTGGCTTTATCGAAGCCACCCACTCTCCCACCAACGCTATTGTTCAATTCAGCCACAAAAGTTTGCTGGGCATTTTACCGAACAAATACATAGTTCTTGGCTCGAGGATCTTGTCAAACAATTTTATCAGTGATGTAATGAGTGACAGCAAGGAGCAGCAAAAGAGAAAGAAAGGGCTGAGCTTGAGCCTTAGAAGTATTCCTATGATTATGGAGCCTGAGCTGCACTTACAGAGCAACATTCAGTATGCATATTCTTTTTTGCTTTTTACAAGACAAGACAGAATTCTGAACAATAGTTTTTTTTAAGCATTTGCAAACTAGATTTCCATAGCTCTCAGTAAAAATCTGATAACATAAAGAAATATCATGCAAGTGCCCAATCTTCAAATTGTATGTCAGAAAAATACCAGAAAGGAAGCAAAAAAACCCATACAGTTGAGTGTATAACATTCAAATGAAAGCCCATAAATAACTGCTAAGAAGAAAAAAAATAAATTTTTTGGAAGATTCAAATGTTAAGGAGTAATTTATTTTTTCCACATCAATAGCTGTATGTAACTTTTGAGCTGGTTTCCATTACATGTTATCTTGTTAATGCAGTGAATTTCTGTTCAAGATAATACACAGCAAGTGTGTCCAAACTATGGCCTGAGGGCCATGCGTGGCCCATCGCAGCTTGTAATGTGTCTTGCACCCCCTGTTGCCACATCATCATGGCTGTGGCTCTTCCCTGCCAAGTGGCCGGCCGGGCCTCGAAATATGGGGAGGGCACAAACACAGCGACGCTGATAATAATATTTCAACCTGCCCAATGGCATCTCAAAAGAAAACAGAACCCAATAAAAGAAAAATCATGGATGAAGGAAGGGTGTTCAAGGAAAACTGGACAGATGAGTATTTCTTTGTAAAGACAAATAATATGGCACTAAACTGGCAAGGAGATCATGACTGTTTTCAAAGATTACAATTTAAAAAGACATTGTCTGAAGAAACACAGTGCTAAATTGAATGCATATCAAGGAATGCTTCATAAAGACAAAATAGCGGAACTGAAAAAAAGTCTGTCATCTCAACAAAATCTTTTTTAAAAAGTTAAAACTCAAAAAAACTCTGTTATAAAAGCTAGTCACATGGTAGCAAATCTGATTCCAAAAGAAAAATCAAAAAGGATTTACTGATGGTGAATTTATTAAACAATGTATGAAAAGCATGGCAGATAAAAAATGGATTTTTCTAAAATCAGTTTGTGTCACCAGACTGCAGCCAGGCTAACTAAAGAAACAGGAACATCTTTCAAAAGAAATCTGGAGAGTAAAAACGCTAATTTCAATTTTTTTTGCATTGGCAATAGATGAACTTACTGATGCCACAGATATGGCTAAACTTGCCATTTTCGTTAGAGATATTGATAACAAATGTCATTGGCTTCTTTGTGCCATTAAAAGACACAATAAATCTCTAGATTTGTATGAAGCAGTAAAAAAATACACTGAAGAGATTTTCATCAACCTTTGTCAACATATACGGTATAGCTACTGATGGTGCCCCAGTGATGGGTGGTAAAAAACAGAAACTTATAAAATTAAGAGAAGATGATGCAGTTGACACCAGCAGCTCACATTTGATGAACTAACACTGCATTGTTTATCAAGAAAATTTATATGCAAAAGATTTAAAAATGGATAATGTCACGCAAACATCGTCAAAGCTGTGAACATCATAAAGTCCAAGGGATTGAATCGTCGCCAATTTCAGGAGTTCCTTAGAAGTATAAATGCTGATTATGGGGACATCTTTTACTTTTCTGAAGGAGGGTGACTAAGTTGGGGCAAAATGCTAAAAAGATTTTATGACTTGCAAAGTGAAATCAAGTTCTTTATGGAATTGAATGGAAAATTTGTGCCAGAATGTGAAGATTAAAAATGGCTCACAGATATAGCATTTTTGGTGGATTTGACAGCTCACTTAACTTAGTTAAACATGCATCTTCAAGCTGAAAATCAGCATATCTGTGCGATGTTTCAAACCATAACAGCATTTGAAATGAAACTTAAATTATGGCAAACTCAAGTTATGGGAAAGAATTTCATACATATTGATGTGTTGGCTAAACACAGTTCTGTGAACAGTAAAAAGTATGCAGCCTTGCTTTCTAGTTTGATAAAGGAATTTGAGAATAGGCATCAAGATTTCAAAAAAAAAACCATAATTTTTTTTAGTATATTTCTAACTCCCTTTTGAGTTGACATAAATACATTACCTGCAATTTTTCAAACAGAATGTATTGAGTTGCAGTCAGACATTCAACTCAATGAAAAATGTGGTCATGTCTCTTTACTAGACTTTTGTAAGGCCTCTCTTAACAGAGAAAAATATCCCTCGCTTCACAGTCAGGCTTTATTCATGCCATCGCTTTTTGCCAGTACATGCATTTATGAAAAATTATTGACGAAGCGCAGGAAGAGTAACATTTCATTAAAAATCTCTGATGAAAACCTTGAGAACTTGCTAAGAACTGCAGCTACATCCACTGAGCCAGACATTGAAGCATTAGTGTCACAAAAGCTGGATCGAATATTCCACTGGTTTTAGGTTTTCGTTGCTCTCTGTTTTTCTATGTTTTAATTAAAAAATGCACAAAAAATAAGTTTTGTTACTTATATACATTAGCTATATAATATATTTTCTATGTGGCCCAAGAAAATTCCTGTTTGCTCAATGCAGCCAAAAGGTTGGATATCCATGATATACAGTACCCACATAGTGTATAAATATGTAGATGTTGTGGAGGAAGCACGCATAGGGAAATCAATGCTCATTAACTAAGTATATCAAGCTATATCAAAATAGCTATTCTGCACCAGTTCTTAATGCAGACAGTGGCCTTTGCTAAATCTCCTCTCATGTATCTGAAGGAATTAAATTATAAACACAATTGCCTTAATTATCTCATGCGTGTATGGGTAGAAAAAAGTGCGTCCAGAAGGAGAGCCACGTGTTAAATGGACTGTAGTGTGCTGTTAAGATGCTTTTATCTTACTACTGCTTTTATAGGGAGAAACTAAACTGAACCTACTTCCAATAGTCATGCACTCTTTATAAAGGGATACATTACTTTTCTTTTTTTTCCAGGAAGTCTCAGTTCTGGTAAGACAGTGAGATGTATCTCACCTGCCTTTAGATATCTGGGATTCAAGTTTGATAAGACTTTGTCAAGGACAGTACTTTTTCATCATACTTTGTCTAATTCCAGTGGTATCGGGGTCTGAGGCCACAGAGTATAACAGTATATATTATCCACACAAAACTTCTAAAAAGCTTATCTTTGAATTCTGGATTTACTCGTGGCCTTAGGCAAACATGAGCACACATTGGGCTTGTCCTGTTCAATATCTTTATTGATCACCTGGAGGAGGGCATTGAGTGCACTCAGTCCATTTCTTCTACACAGTCTTTCAGCCACTCAGCCCCAAGCCTGTAGTGTTGCCTGGGGTTGTAGTGGCCAAAGAGCAGGACCCGGCACCTGGTCTTGTTGAACTTCATCCCACTGGCCTCAGCCCAGATACTCAGCCTGTCCAGATCCCTCTGTAGGGCCTTCCTACCCCCAGGCAGATTGACACATCCTGCCAACTTGGTGTCATCTGCAAACTTACTGAGGCAAATGAAACCTGAAATCACACAATATTTTAGGCTGAGGTGACTTCTGTAATCATATAATCCATCCCATGTACACATTCCCATGCACATCAGGGAGTTAATTTCAAGAGTAGATAAGGTTGGTGAGGACATTTTCAAAAATACTAGGACATTGCACGCTAGGAAAATGTCCAAGAATGAAGATTCCATAAACCCCTTCAACCTGTTCCAGTGTATATCCATTCTTACTGTGATTTTTTTCCCCGTGCATCCAAAAAGTTCACTTATTTTTTTTCACGTCATTTACCTTCTATCTTTTAGCATGGAGAGATGCTTTTGTTCCAAAGGACTGTGAAATCAGCCCTCACATCTTGCTTCAGGAGAATCAAGGCGATTTGCCACTGAGCTGTGAAGATTTTCTCTTCTTCACTTGGGCTAACACGACTATTGTGGTTTGTCATGAGTGTCTAGATTATGGTTAGATGTGGAAATACAGTAATAGATGCCTTCACACAAAGATGGAAGGTTGTGACATCAGTGTCAAACCAACTATTTCAGCATTCCCCAGCGATGCATCAAAATGTCAAAATAGTGACAGAAGTTGAAAAGCATCTCTAACAGAGGAGGACCCTGAACACACCTTCCAAATAAAGAAAAAGCCAAGGCAGTTTCAGTCGTATTCTGAAACAGAGAGTGTCCTCTTAATGATACAGCACTGGTTCTGGTAATGTCTAGTTTAGAAGGGCAATCAGCTGGGCATGCAGCCATGTGCAAACTGCACATTCTTTTGTGGACAAATAATCAGCAGATGCAATTTTTTTTCAATAATTAACTATTATATAATTTAAGCAAAATGAAAGAAGGTTATGGAAGTACCAAATATTCTGGAAGAAAAAAAATAGAATTTAGGTATCTAACAGAATAAATTAGAATTAAGAATCAAGAATGCTTGCTAATATTTAGTCTTCTTCTGGGGACCTAAAGTACCAGTAATTTTACTGTTCTTTGCTTATACTGTGCTAGTACAGTTATGGTCAAATGTGCCAGATGAAAAGCATATAATAATAATTAATCCCTGCACCACAGAGTTTGCAATGCAAATTAGCGGCAATGAAGAAAGAATGGAAGATTTGCCTTGGGGATATGTAATCTTACTCAGGACTAAAACAAGCCATAACCTCAGTTACACTTACAGACATTAAGACGCAGAGGATCAAATGGCCTGCTCAATTTTGCAGAGATTCCTGAAACCGAGCATACATTTCTCAGTGCCATAATGGGCTTCAAACTGACTGTCGTTTCCTATTTTTTTCTTTCAATGACTATTTTTTTAGTGCAGGGCATGAAGCTGGATTGTCTTTCTTTAAAATATTCAGATAGAAAGAAAAGACTTGAAGTCCTGAGATTCCCGTTCACGGAGGAGATCTTTCCTACTCACACTGCTGATGTACCACTATGCACATCTCAAGAAAACAGGATGACAAGAATTGCATTCACTCTTTAACTGACAACTCAAAGCTGAAAGTATCTCAAGTATTTTTTGGGAATCTACATATCAAGAATAATCAAAATATAAGTCTGTATTATCTATCAGTTTAAATGAGGGTCTGAACAATACTTTTTTACTAGGTTTGCTTCAGATGAATCATGCTGAAATCAGTTTATAATTCAGAGACTTATTTGTGTAGTGTTCTTTATTGCTGAAATCCAAGTAGCTTTTTATCTTGTTTATCTTACTTTTTTTTGTCAGAAACAACAACCTGGGAAAAGCTGCAAAGATGATAAATCCATTAATAATGCCATTTTAAATGTAATTAACATGTTTATTTTAAAAACAATTTCTTCATAACATTTTCCAGTATTTTAGGTTCAAATTATGTTAATCACAGCAATTAATTTCATCAGGCTTACGTCATCACTTATTATTAGTATTGAACACTGGAAGAGTTCTATTGTTACAATAATACTGCTACTCACTGCTGACAAAAGGCAGCTCTAAAGAAAACAATTAAAAGCTTCTATTTCATTAGAATTAGCACATCTTCTTTCTCCTTTTCAACTAATAAAAAAGGTTCACTATAGCCATGCTGTTAGCAGGGTGATTACTATACCAAGCAGTCACTGTAATCCACTTATGCCAAGAAAGCATTTTAGGCCTATAGTTTTCCTAGTTATATTTCTGCAAAACTAAAATACTTCAGGTTTCAAATTAACACGTGACAAATTAACTGTCTCAAAAGAGTCTTGTCAAAGTTAACAGTAAAAATCCTGTTGTGTTCAATGGAGAAATAGTATTTTGGAAGCTAAAAAGACTAATCTAATCTCAAATGTCATGCAGGTACTTGTATGTTCCTGCTTCCTACAATTAGTTTAGCTAAACATGAAAGAGAGTTTTCATTGATGGAGTACTTGAAATTCAGTAACCTTTATTTTTGACATGTGACATTGCCCAGTTCTCTATTGACAGAATCCATATCTAAAATGTAAGTGTTGCTGTATGATGCTATTTGCGTTAGACTGGATATTTGACTTATCCAGCCACACAGGAGAGGAATCAAACACTTTTTATTGGAAGAGCAAGGCTCTGTTGGCCACATCAGGGGATGATTCACTGTGCAACCATCTTCCATTACTGAAAATATCAAAGGTCTATTTCAAAAAGAGGGTAAAGAACTTTGTCTGTTTCACAGCCAAAAACTACTGTGAGATTAATTTTCCTCTGTAAAGGTATAAAGTTCAGGTTGCTAAAATTAGTAGTTATTTCACCTGAGGCTCTTCTCTATGGTCCTATTCAAAGCAGTATTGTTTGGTGTTTAAGTGCCTGCTGCTTAAAATGTAATGTTCCCTATTTAATGTGTCAAAAAGCTATAGCTAATTATTCTCATAGCAAGGATAATCATACCAATTATGATTCTTTAAAAAGAATTGTGGAAACAAAGAAGTAGAGATAAGATTTAACAATGACAAGACAAATAGGGGAGGCAGGGAAATCTCAAATGTTGAAAACCTACATTCACTTTTTTTAAAAAGGGAAGAATAAAATCACAAGTTTATGAAAAAGAGACAAGTTAACACCATTCAATCTGCAGAATTATGGAATATTATGATAAAGTACCTGCTGATTTGGAATGGTTCATAGTTGTTCCTCTTTTCTCAAAGTCTAGGTTTATAGATTATGACATAGTTCAAAATCTAGTGCTTGTACCATATGTGCCTTAGTCTAATAGGAGACTGAATTTCAGTTGCATTGTCCTGAAGGCACCAGTCCATCATTCCCCAAAAAAGAACATAATTTCTCAGAGTGGTCCATGAAGAGAAGCAGGAAGCCATAGGAATATCGAGTTTTCTTGAGTCCATGGTTTGCCCCAGGAACACAGGTATTTCTAAAGGACAATTCAAAGCATCTAAGTTAGCTCTATTTAGCATTATGAGTGTACAATGTAAAGACTTTCCCATATTTTTAAGGAAAAATACCAAAAAGAGCAGATCTGAATCTTGCAGAGAAGGAAAACAGTGTCAACAATGAGACTTACAGCCCCAGAAAAGCGTATAACCAAGAAG
This sequence comes from Numida meleagris, assembly GCF_002078875.1. Classification (NCBI taxonomy): domain Eukaryota; kingdom Metazoa; phylum Chordata; class Aves; order Galliformes; family Numididae; genus Numida; species Numida meleagris. Next base: position 5,354,674 of record NC_034409.1, read on the forward strand.
TGGGAGATGAAGGTTGTCATCTCAAAACGTGAAGAACTCTTCTCTATCACATTAAAAAAAAAAAAAGCATAACAAAGCAAAACAAAAATAAACTCACATAACTATAGGATGTAGGACATGTACAGGGAGAAGCATTCTGCGATCTTGATGAAAATGACAATTTATAGTTATATAGGATCAAGGAGGCAGCCAGGTCTGCCTCCCTGTCAGACCAAACAGATAATATTTTGGCTTTTCAGCAGCCAGTGGTCTGCTCATGCAGCTATGGAGCAGATAGCAGGTCCAAAAGTAATGACTTTTATCACTTACTTGTGGGTATTGTTCATCACTTGAAATGGTTTTGCTGCACATTTGGATTTATCTGAAAGTAGTCATAACTTTGGACAAAAAATCACAGAGCCCTTGGTTCTGATCCAGATCACACAGACCTTTGAACATAACTACTGTCACTTAAAAACGTGAAGAATAGCATTGTACTATTGTCCTCTTATACCTAGCAAATTCAAAGCCACAGACAGAGCTCAAACAAGTGATGCTCTGTTCTGCAAGCACTCATAATAAAGACTCAGTGAAAGACCTTGACACAAAGGAAAACAAGTCAATATACACATCAAGACATGACAATAGATGTTATTTAGCTATTTATAACCAGATATTCAAGCACTCTTGGTAAAATCATGTTAGCTACATCCAGTTCTCTGCCTGCTTCTCAAATAGAAGACATTGTCTGGGTGCCAAGGAGCTATTTCACAATCAGGATGAAGCGTGGAGCTCTCTGTGAGGTGTCACAGTGAACTCAGTTCTCCTTTTCCCTTACTGCAAAATCTGAAACATATTCTCTGCTGTTACCAGGCAGCTTTTATATCATTACTAAGGCTAGTGAAAGAAGTGGGTGGAATGAAAAGAAAACCAATAAGTATAAAGTTTGCTGAGGCATCTAGAAAAAAAATTTGAAGGGGCTACTAAAAAGAAGTTTTTTGCTTAGTAAGGTTTAAATGAAACATGGTTGTTTCATTCATGGTTGGGGCCATCTTAGCTTTAGAAAGACTGGTTTTCCGAAAGAATGGTGGGTTGAAAAAACAATTGTCCCAGGCTGTTAATTTTGGTGGGGATTATTCCACATTCCTGCTTCCAGTCACTGATATTGTTTAATTCCTGAAAGACATAGACACTCAAGCAGACTGTCAAAAGGGCTTGGACTCCATAACCAGGTGCCTGTTGCATGAGCTAGACCTACAGGCTTTGGAGCAACAGCACTATTAGATTGTTCTTTGTCATGCAGAAAGAAGTGTACCTGGAAGTAAGTACTTTGCATTGAGAGAATCAATGATGTAACAATGAGTTTTGGATAATCAAAGGCATTCAAAAATATCTTAGGTTCCAGGATCCATTTCTGCTTGACTTCACAAAGTTCCAGGCAATACTTTCCATGATAAAATCCTTCTTTCCAATGGATTTTTCACCTATTATATAGAGGCAAAACACTGCCAATGAGACTAGTTAGCCCTGCTTGTGAAATATTTCTTTGCTTGGAATTTTATTAAGATGGCTCTGTAAGGCAGAAAGGAACTCATGGCCATGATGCAACTTTTGGGGACTTATATGTATGAGTTTCATTTCATCTCATATAATCTATGCAAAAGTTATGTGTCTCATCTCTGCCAATTGTCTGCGAAAAAGTCTTTAGGAAATTGAATGAGATAAGTACTTCAGGAGGGTAAATGTTTCTGCTCATCCTGAACATTTATTTTTTATCAGTATATGTATTCTGGAATGTCTTTCTCTCTCTCCATGACAAGGGCTCAAGCAGCTTGGACCAAATGTATCCCTACTGGATGAGCAAATTCAGCTAAATTTAATAAGAATGCTGTGAGACTGAACCTAAAAGCCTTTTTGTACTAAAGCTGGCAAACAAGCCACCTGACAGTAAGGTTACATACAGGTTACAGAAACATCCTCTTAACATTTCTTTAAAAGCACTGTTCTCTGTATCCTCCATAATACAGCTCAAACTATCACAAGTCATTGTACGCTCAGCAGAGTAGACAGCTGGGTAGTAATGAATGGTTCGGTCACCGTTCAGTCTATGCATGAACCTTAGTAAATGTTCTTGGCAGGATTCAGGAATATCACTTTAGTCAGTTCTGTCAATAATAAACCTCATGTTTTGCCAGCAGCATGCCTGTTTTGACTATGCTAATAGCTTTGCTGAATTACCTTAAGTTTGCTTTTGCATATTGTCATTTTGGGTCCTGGTCTAACATCCGAGGTGAAATTAGGTAACCGATGAGTGAAGCATCTAACGATGCCGTGGTGGGAACATGGTTCTGCAGGGACAAAAGCCCAAATGGCTATGTGAGATTGTTCGGAGATTCTACTCAAACATGTGAAGGTTATAACTAGAGCAGAGGCAAAGCCTTCACGTGTGAGAAAATAATTTGGTTTCCATTCTGTTCCTAAAATGAGAAGCAATAGTTTATTTCCAGTGTTCCCTTACAAATAGCAAAACATAAGGAATTGCCGAGGTGTGAGATGGAAGTTTCAGGTCATTACTAATCTGGTTGACATGCAAAGTGCTGAGGTAGAAATTGAAAGCCCCGTTGCACATCCCAGCCCCTGGAGACATTTGGTCTCCCAGGAATCATTATTTTCTCAGTACAAACTATTGTTTCATAAAGAATATCATGTTTCAGCAGAAAAGTCAAATGTGTCCTCTCATAACTCCATGTGGCTGTTAGCTTACTGCTGAGTTAATACTTTGCCACATAAATAAAAATGTACAAAAAAAGAGAGAGCAAACTTGCAAAGAAACATGGGGAAAGATATAATTCATTGGTGCTCAGGGCTGAAAAGCTGGTGAGTTTTTCCTTTCCTTTTTTCTTCCCTTTACCCTTACAAGTTGATGTGTATCCAAACAGCTTGAAAAGTGCTTTGAAATCCAACTTTAGTCAGCTATGATGAAGACATAAGAGAAGCTGACTTTTCCTTTGTGATGCTTTGTTTTCTTCTCTCTTTTATTCAGTCTTCACTTCAGCAGTGGCTGCAGGAGAGAGAGAAGCCAAGTATTTTTTTCTTTTTTTGGTGCAGCTAAAGATATATTTCTTGAGTTACACTGAACAATAGTCACTAGCTATTGCTATTAACCCAAGTTCAGCTAGTGAGATAAGACAGGGCTTCAACCAAACTGCAAGATTTCTCAAAGCAGGGATATCATAGACTTTTTCTGGAATGAGGTCAAATAACTTTTTTATTACATGAAGTAATAAGTAATACTATATTTATTTTTCTATTTTTATGAAAACTATGCTGAAAAAATCAATTTGATAAACATATTAAGGTAAGTAAGGCAAGCTTTTTCATCAAACTGTGTATAAGTCACTATGTTCAAGGGCAGGGCTTCCATTCAGAGGGATGTAGACAGGTTGGAGGACGTCAACAGGATCTTCATAAAGTTCAACCAGGAAAAAATATAAAAAAAAATATAAAATTCTGCACACTAGATGGACTACCTCTACATAGCTTGGCAGCAGCCATGTTGAAAAGGCCATGGAGATTCTGGTGAGCAACTAGCTGAATATGAGCTAGTAGCACGTCCTGGCAGCAAAAGACAGTAGTATCTCAGATTGCTAATGCAAGAAGAGCAGCAGAAAATGCAAGGAACTGATTTTTCCCCTCTAATCAGAAGTCATTGGACCACAGCTAAAATCCACTATCCAGTTTTGAGCCATCCAAAATAGAAAGACATCGATAAATTAACATGAACACAGTGATGGGCCACTAGAGAGTGGAGCTGGAGCACTTATCCTTCGACAGGGTGCTGAGAGACCTGTAGAAGAAATGGCTTTAGGAGCACTTAACAGCATGCTGCCCATACCTACAGGGAAGTCATCAAGAAGATAAAGCCAGGCTGTTGTCAGCAGAGCATGGTAGAATGACAAAAGGCCATGGGTGTAAGATAAAGAGACGTTTAGAACAAATATAAAGAGAAAAATCAGAACAATCAGACACTTGAAAAGGTTGTTCTTAGAGGTTTTCAGGACCTGACTGCTAAAGTCCTAAGCCATCTGGTCAGATCTTCATGGCTGGCCCTGCTCTGGGGGACCACGGTTGGTATGAGAGATCTCCTGACATTCTTTCCAACCTGTACCATTCTAAGACCCTATGAATTTTCTGCTATCTATTCCAGTGTTTTTTCTTAGTGGGTTTGAAAATGTAACCCATTAGCTTGCCATTCTGCTAGTGATATGGTAATTTTTGGAAAAAAATCATAAAAGCACAGAAATTACTAATGATTTTTAATACAGCATTAGTAGAGTAGAGCTATGCAGATAATGAATTTCCTGGAAATCAAAGTTAGTATTAAAGATCTAGTTCAGCAAAAATAAATTCATATTTAAATTCAATCATATCTTTATTTCCTATTTGTTATAGTCTTCCTACTAAACTTGGATATTTGTCTTATTATTTCTCATCTCTCTAATAGACTCACACTTTTATAAATTTTAATAGACTGTATACATTTACCTATAGCTGGACAAATAATATCTTTCTTGTTCTGAGATGTTTTGCCACATTGAAATGTAATTAACATTCATCCATTTTGTGTTTTAGGTGTTATTTCATTTTATTTCTGTAGCTATATGCAGTATTAACCACCATCATCATGTAAGTAAGAAATGATTAAATTACACAGCCATAGCATAAAATGCAGTGGTACCAAAAACTATGAATTTTAAATCTGAACATTTTTCAAAGTAAAAAAAAAATCCTACATTGTAATAGTCTTTTGGCAGGGCGTATGTTACGATTCATCCTGCTGAAGTACTCCACAGTGGGTGTACTCCACAGTGCTATCCACTCCTTCTGTCTGATACATGGGCATGCACCATTACTGTGCCTTTTCACTAAGGTTAACAGCTGGCTCCATCTGAGTATATTCCAGAACATACTATAGTTTCCATCCTGACCCTTCAGTCTGACAGTTATTGGTGAAAACTCAGATATGTAGATTGTCTGGCGGAAACTCCACAGTCTGAAATGTCCTTCCATCTGGGACAGTTTGGAAGCACAGAAGGGAAAAATACAGCTGAAAACAATCTGAATTATCCTCAGCATGCATAACAAAGGAAAGGTAGATGAAGAAAGAAGATCCTACAAAACATTGGCTGGAGCTTCTATCTTACTCACAACTGAAAATAAATAATCACCAAGGTAAAACAGAGGTAAGAAGTCCTCCTGGTCTTATCTTGGGAATCCATCACCAAGCAGGCTGTTGTTTTTTAAAGCACAAGAGAGCAGGGGTGATTTACTCTCTGTATTTTTAGGAAGGATTTCTTCATGGAAAGGGTGGTCAAGCATTGGAATAGGCTGTACAGGGAAGTGTTGGCATTCCCCAGCTAAGGAGGTATTCAAGAGATATATGGATGTGACACTAAAGGATGTGGTTTCCTTGTGCCCTTGCAGTACTGCATCCAGACCTGGGACTCCAAACACAAGGAGGACATGAAGCTGTTAGAGCAGGTCCAGAGTAGGGCTGCTAGGGTGATCAGAGGGCTGAAGCACCTTCCCTATGAAAAAAAAGTCTGAGACAGTGGGGTTGCTCAGACTGGAGACGAGAAGGCTCCAGGGAGACCTCTAGTGGATGGCGGCCCTCCCCACAGCAGGGAGGTTGAAACTAGATTATTTTTGAAGACCTTTTCCACATAGGCCATTCTATGATTCTGTGATTCTGTGATTCTATGATTCTATGATTCTATGATAGAGGCATACCATTACTTAAAGAGGTCTTACAGGAACGATGGGGAGAGACTCATTAGTAGGGAAAGAAGTGATAGGACAAGGGAGAATGGTTTTAAGGTAAAAGAGGGGAGATTTAGATTAGATACTAGGAAAGGTGAGGCACAGGAACAAACAGGCTGCCCAGAGAAGTTGTGGATGCCCCATCCTTGGGAGTGTTCAAGGCCAGGCTGGATGGGAACTTCAGCAACCTGTTCTAGTGGGAAGCATCCCCTTCTCTGACAGGTGGGATTGAACTAGATGGTCTTTAATGTCCCAACTCAAACCATTCTATGATTCTATGATGATAAAAGAAATTAATAGGAATGTCTAGCCAGATTATCAGCAATCAGTTGGCAAATGACAAATGAATCCAAAAGTACTATATAACTTCACAGTACTGGAGAGTCTTACACTCTTTTCTTAGGATAATCCAAAAGAAAATACTTAAAATTAAGGGAAGCATAATGATGAATCTTAGTCCCGAAATATCTAAAAAATTATATCCAACATTAATACATATGCAGATAACAAGAAAATTGATTTTGTAATATTGATTGAATGCAATACTGAACAGTACGAGTTAATATTGATTACCATTTTCACTATTAGTCTGTTGATGTTCTAGGAAAAAATCAAGTGAAAGACTAACAAGATTTTTTCACTTACAATGATATGCAAATTAATTTTCTATGTAACATGAATTTGTGTGTGGCAAACTTCATCCTTTATTCTTCTTCCATAACAGAAGGAAAAAATACTGAGAGCCTGAGGTATCCAATCAAAATCTGTGACCCATTTCATGCTTATGAATCAAGTAAACAAAGTGAAACTCTAAGCTGCATGTTGCATAAGGGGCGATTATACTCAGTTTTCATGCTGTTTTCTGTTTTTTTATTGCTCTTTTTTTACAAAAAAAAGTGTTCCTTATAACACTTAATTATTTCTACAATGTACTTTTTGTCCATCACTATTAACTGAATCAGCATTTTGATAGGGCTATGCACTGCAATTTTAGGACCACATACCTTAATGGCAACAACTAATTTCAACATTGCGTATGGAAAAGTTAGGACTATTTTTTCCATGTATATCAGTTAACATTTACTCTTACTTAGTATTCTTTCCCCATTCATTACCTGCTGATCATCACATATCATACATCACTTGTATCACAGTGCTAAAATGTACTAAGTTGTAGAGCTGAAGGTCAAGGTAAGGTTTTAGTTTCATTTATACACAGTTTCTCAGCATTCAGATCCTAGACATCCCATAGATCTTCTCTGTGAACCATTTTCCTGTGTGATTTTCCTTCACAGAAACATGAGTATCAGAACTTCAGTACCTTTGGAACTGAGCCTTTAATTCTTTGTAGCTGGGTTCTCCATATATGAACTCTAATATTATTCTGCACCAGGGATAACAATTTTCTCCTGGAGAACAGAAGCTATAAAGAAAAAAATTATTCCAGTTTTTGGTACCTCAGACAGAATTCAGCTCACCCAGTTTTAAATGTCTACAAAGCAATTGTCTATACTTGAACTATGGTAGGACTTTTTGTCACTTCAACACCAGGGAGAGAAATGGGCACTTACAGAGTCTGATTAATCTCATCCTGAGGTGTATCTCCAAAATAGGTGAGATAAAGCATGTAACTTAAGTGCCTGTTCTCATTATGACTTCTTAAAGAAGTTCACATGCATACAAGACCATACAGCTCGGATATAGACATCTACACTGCTGGATACTTACACATACTGAGATGAGATTGACATCTTGAGTGCACAGTGATGATTGTTGTATCAGCTCATGCATAGATATTTACTGGAAGGTTTACGCAAAATGTTTGACTTTCAGCTATAATTTAATAAATATTTTAATAACTGCACCTTTCACAGTCAAAAAGTGAAAACTCTTTGTTCCGTACCCAAAATGATGGATAGGAAAATACAATTTCAATACCTTCAAGTATTAAAAATTTCAGCAGGAGAAAATGTCCATAAGAATAATATAAATTACAAGAAAATTTATATGTACCAAAAGAAAGGGTGATAGAATCCTCTCTGGCCTTCATGAAGGATGCTGCCATAGCTTTGCTTTTTGGTACAGCTAACTTAACATTGAAAACATCTACCTTTACTACAGATTCACCTGGCCATGTTTTAGAAATCAATATCGTATGGCAAAAGTGTGTTAAATTCTGTTGACCATCAAAAAGGCGTTTCCAAGAAGAGTTCAAGGAATCTTTTAACTGTTATAAAATGTGATATCTTTACAGTTCAGAAAGTAGTTTACACTAGGCCTGGAGACTGAAATGACACAACTCGAGTTCAGTATTTTTACTAGCAGGGGAAGAAAAACAGCTTCAATGTATACTGTCTATTCTTAGCAGTAAAACTGAGTTCTAGTATAACCAAAGTCAGTATTCTCTGAAAACAGAAAAAAAAAAATCCTTCAAAATATAAATATATTAATAAATCAGACATAAATCATGGGAGAATGATTTCAGGAATGCATCAGTCTTAAGAAGATAAGCAAAGATAGGGCATAAGTTCAATGCAAGAAAATAATTGTTATGGGTGAGGAAAACAGAATCTTCTTAACAATCAGTGATGAACTGAATGGGAAACAACAATGAATCACTTCCTACGGGATAACTCAGTAGTACCTAAATATTTTAAAAACATTACTGTTTAGAAGAAAGTTGTTGCATTTTTACTTACTTAAAATCAAGCACCGTTGTCTCCTTGTGTCTAAAGGGTTATTCATGGCTATGTCCCATTAGTCTTCAAGCCATGGGACAATTTTCTGAGACTCCTCCATATATGCAGTCATGCTTACATACAAACCCCTAGCCTGCTGTTCCAAAGTTCTTCTGGAGGCAATTGAGCTTGATTCAGTAGAATTAATCTTTAAAATCACAGCTATTTTCCAAAATACCTCAAGGAAGTCACACATTGACTCTTTCCCTGTTCCTACAGTGATGAATGTTGATGGTTAAATGTCCTATTACATAAAGTGGTTTAATGACCTGCTGTGAAAATATGTTTATCATAGAGAGCCCTGATCTCAAGTTCTCTAACCTAAAGATTTCTGCATTCCCAATACCCTGTGGATTGAAGGGGAGAAAGGAGCTTAAATGTTGCAAGAGCTATAGCTGCACAGCAATATGCAAAGTCCAGGATTCCTTCCTGCTCTACATTTCAAGAGCTTAAAAAGTAGTAACCTGGAAGATTTTTCTGATTTCCTCACCCGCTATTCTCAATGAGTGGCCAATGCACTTCCTTTCAGTTTTAGTGTATGAAGAACTTTTTGCTTTCCTGTTTGTCTGGAAAGACAATTACTTTTATTTGATTTTAAGAAATTACTCTGGATTGTAGATTTTCCAGAGATGAGTCTTCTTTTTGCAGCATGAAGTGATAGTGATACTTTTGTCTATCATTCCACATCAACAGTTCTTTAAAACTTACCACTTCATCAGTCTTGCATCACGTTATATCATGATTACATGTACATATCCAAGGACCTATTTAGCCATCCTCTACTGAAAAACATAGAACATCCTGAGCCTGGGTGGGAAAGAATGCAGTCCTAAAGGGTGTGTTCAGTTTCTGAATGAAGTTTTCAGGAAGAAAGGAAAAAACTGGCTATTAACTGTGATTATGCTGCATCAGCTCCCCCACAGAAAACATGGTCCAGCAGTTTAGGAAAGCAAGAGTGATGCTTTTACAACTATTTATATTTAAAAGTAATAACCTACACACAGGCATAAACTCTTTTCTATGGAAATGTAATGCCATTAGAGAGGAAGACTTGAGGTCACCACCGCCTTGCATGTATCAGCCTCAGTCACTGATCCATGCAGCTTCTCCAGAGGAGAAGGAATAAAGTGTGTTACATTATTTCCAGCTAAAAGGAGTCATCCATGACAGTAAGACTTTTATCTTTTGGGACTGAGCCTCAGCAGTGAAATTGCTTGAAGATATCTGGGAAAAAGAAGGGGGGAAAGCATAGACTGAGGGGGAAGTACATATGACCACAGTTTGTTCCTTGACTCTAATTATCTCTCAGTCCTGCTGATGTGGCTCATAGGGAATAGTTGTGTGAACCTGTCGGAACCAAATGATGTTGGACAGTATCTGTTATACAATTTGGTCAGTTGCAAAGTCAAAAATTATGATTTTTTTAATTTCCATTTTATTTCTAGATGTTACCTTCAGTGATTTTTTGAATTTGAATATTCTCTTCAGCTAATGACTTCTGAAAGAATAAGCATAAACTTAGATAACTGGAATGACTCTTTTTTTAGTAGTTGTCTCCAACATAAGAAGCTGGCAATGAGTTACTTCTGAACATCTTTTGGCCACCTTTTACATTATACTAACTTCTGGAACAGAGTTCTTTTAATATCCGTACAAGTATTAACAATTATCTTCAAAGTGTTGTCTTCTGCAAAGCTAAAATGAAAGACTCCTAACTTGCATAAACTGTCATATACTATGGACATATTATATTTTAGATTAGCTGAGCTTCTAGTATTAACATTTTCTAAAGACAGCCTCAATGTTCCCAATTTTTATTTATACAAACATAGAAACCCTAGAGGGTCTGAATTAAGATAATTTAAGCAGCTTGATTTTCCAATAGAAAACAGAGACACCTCCACTTTCTGAAACATAGAAATCTTTAAAAAGTTTTTTCTAATTTGGACATGCATAATACATTAGCATGAACTTTTTTTTTTTTTTTTAACAAGGTTAAAATAATTTCTATATGTGTCAACAAAGATCTGTAAAGATGGCAGCCAGAAGTTACTTCTAAAATAAATCTAGTTTCACTTCTTTATTTTTGGTGTATCTATGATAAGAGTTTGAGTAACAAATGAGAACTTACCTTTTTTTTCCTTTATTTCTGAAGTGCAAGAAAACTCATGAGGGAGCGCAGAAGGAAGAAGGAATATATGAACAAGTCTCCACACTGCAAATTTCACCTCCAGTCATATTCATACAAGATAACGAGGTGACCCCTCTGCCACTTTCCTTCAAAGTTGAAAGAGAGGTTACATTTTTGAACATTTAAAATAAATGTCTGCCTTCTGTAAAGAAAAAAAAAAAAAAAAAAAAAAGGTGTTGCTCAAGGGAAACTATCAGTACTTGAGAGAACCATAATCCCCACCATCTGCTACCACAGAGACAGAGCAGCTATTCACAGCTTTTGTTGCAGTCCTCAGGCTGCAATTGTACTGCAACTCAGGGTGGTCACAGTAGACCTGAGCAATTTTATATCTTTACTGCTTATTCCTATGCCTACTGCTGCCTTTCTTCCTCTCTGCTCTGCCCGTTTTTTTCACTGTAATAGGCAAAATGAGGGCAGGGAAGAGACTGTATCTTTCTGATCTTTAGGCCACCTGCTGCCACCAACAGAAACATGAAATACGTATTGTATTTGGGCCTATAGGAGTTGCCCCCTAGGCTGAGATTCATTTCTTTTAATTATAGTCATCTAAAAAGTATCCAGTCTAAGCTAACTATCAAGGCTCCTCCTATAGACAAGAAAGAAGTGGCACTTCCAAAGGGTGATTCATTGTACCCTACAGTTGGTATTAATCCTAAAACAAGTGCTGTGAAAAAATGAATTGTCCTATAAGCTACAAAAGGAGCTCAATACTCAATTCGGAACAAATATTTAGGATGGGCTCTAGTCAAGCAAATACAGACACTTCCAATGCAGATGTACTTATCTGATCCTATCATTTAGACTTTTTCATAGCCAGTGGAAAGAACAGGAGCTTTTTATTCCTCTTCTCCTAATTCAGGTATGTAAGGACTGAAATAATATAAGCATTTCTCTGCATTAATCGTAGAATCATAGCATCATAGCATCATTGCATCATAGCATCATAGCATCATAGCATCATAGAATGGCTTGGGTTGAAGGTACCTTAAAGCCTATCCAGTTCCAACACCCTGCAGTGCGCTGATTGCCACGCCCTAGATCAGGCTGCCCAGGGCTGCATCCAATCTGGCCTTGAACACCCCCAGAGATGGGGCATTCACAACTTCTCTAGGAAACCTAGAGTTGCCTAGAGTTGTGTAGTGTTCCAGTGCCTCACCATCTTTCTTTTGAGTACAAACGTTCTTCCTAACATCTAGCCTAAATCTCCCCTCTTTTAGTTTAAAACTGTTCCCCCTTGCCCTTTCACAAATTTCTCACGTTAAAGAGTCAGTTGCCATCTTGTTTATAAGCTCTCTTTAAATACTAATGCCAGTGGCATAGACCTTTTCATAAGGATTTATATAGTTAGAGGAAGTGACTGAATTCCTGCTTTCCAGATGACTGAAATTATGTGAGATGAGTCTAGGCTTTACTGGCTGATCCACATAATGAGAAATGATACTTTGTGAGCAATGCCACTGTCTTCAAAATACTAGTTCACTTAATTAGTCTGTTTGGACAAACAGCTATTGACCAACACTAGCACTTTCTGTTTCTGGACTATGCTGCTTCTCATGCACTTTCCAGAACAGCACACAGTAAGCCAAAGACTGAAGATCAATCCTTCCTCTACTACACCACTGTAAAGGTGATAGTTACTCCAAAGTCTCTGAGTTATGGAAGGAGAAGAGAGTAAAATTTAATGTTAGAGGTAAAATATGTGTATGTTATGTGAACTGCCTGCAAGTGTTCATAGATAATCCATAGCGCTTAATTTCTGTTACTTGTTAGTTTATGATAAATATATTATACAAGCTACACATTTATAATAATGTTTATTAACCACAGTGTGCATTTAAGTAAGTACAAGTTCATGATAACCTTTATAACACAAGCATCTTTACTTCATTGTCATTTAAGTATTGGATTGAGTTTTATCTCAATGAGCTCATTAGAGAGAGTTGAATGTATGGGAGGATAGTTCTTCAGACTCATTTCATCACAAGTTTTATAGTTAATTACTGGCTCAAAACACTAAATAAGAACACAAACAGTATTACAACTTAAAATGGAAGGTTAGGTGGCAGATACGGCTTTATAAAAAAGCATTAAGTTAAATGCTAGGAACTCATTCATAATAAAAAGCAATTTCCCAAGTATTATGTGCTATCTCCATTATGGTTAAACATCATAAATTAACAGTGCACATTCCTATTCCAATGTCTTGTGTTCTTCAGTATTCTTAAAAATCAGTGGAATCAAAAGTCCGCTAGTGCTTCAATAGAAGTAATAGAAGACAATTTAATTGTCAGAAACGTGTTTTAGATAATAATTCTTATCTTCAGGCAACACATTTTATTACCTAAAACTTCATTACTGTGTAGAAAAAAAAGGAGAAAGAGAAACATATGTTTACTTGTAGTGAATCATACATTTAAAATGATAACAGAATTGATTTCTTCCTGCATTTTTATCCTCACTGTATCCATCATGAAAAATATGCTGAAATAAGAAAACTTAGAAATTTCTGATACACTTTTATATTTCCTAGCCCAAGAACAAAAATGTTCGCAGAATAATGATATTTTTTGCATTTTTTAATGTGCATTGTTTTCCTAAGATAAATCTGAAAGGATACTGGCTCCTATATCATCCACTGCAGTGCTTTTTTCAGATCTGGTAGTTATATTTGCTGAAGAAAGATGTTTCAGATTTTCAGCGGAAGCCCCCTCATCCCCCAAAAGTTAAGAAGTGGCAATGTTAGTTTTCGTAGGTAATTACCATGTGTGAAGTCTACTTTAAAAATAACAGGGGGACACCAGTCATTTTGAAACTGTAATCAGTGGGAGACAAAATAAAAGATCTGAACCCACTGTCAGTGAGTATCTGTAGATTTTTATCATTTCTTTTCAGATGTAACAAACTGTTTTCACTTTCTAGACTGTCAGTTATTATATAGCCTCTCAGTGCTCCATGTCAGTGCAATAGACAAAGGATTAAATGGCATGTTAATGGTCAGAATGAGGAAACAAACAACAACAACAAAACAAAACAAAACAAAAACAATAGCTCAACAATCTAACATCAACCTTTTCCAAGTTACTGCTTATATTGCTTATTATCCAGTAGTTCTGTAAAAATGCTTATCATTTTTCAAAGTATTTGAGTTGGGAAAACTATGATCTCTAAAAGCCACTGGAAGAGGCTGAGTTCAAAATGAATAGTCCACTTAATAAAACTGTGAGACAATCAAAATCTGGTTTTAGTCTACAAACTGAAGCTTGAATAAACAAGTCCAAATTTCCAGTTCGCACATGGAATCAGGACACTCAATCCCTTTAGTATCAATGCAAGTTATGTCCTTCTTACAAGAGCCTTTATGGATCTGGATCTAAGTTATTATAACCAGCAACAGCAGGACCACTCACAATCACAAAGATGTTAATTAATTTTGATTGAGAGTTATGGACAGTTGCAGTAATTATTAATGTAATGTATTAGAACTGTTAATAAAATATAACTCCTAGTTTGTATGGAAAAAGAAAGAAATTATTGCAGATAAAACTATAGATATACATAGAACACAGAAATGACCTAGATTGCTTGGAGGACTGTGCAGAAGCAAACAAAGTGGATAACAGCATGAACACTCATCTGTGAAAAAGTATAAAGCTTCTATATAACACAATCCTATAGTGGGAAGCAATGACTCTGGAAGCACAGCGAATCATCATCTATGAGGAAACCCTAGTTGTGTTATTGTAGTTAAAAGATTAGTACAATCCACAGTCTGATAGAAAGAAACACAGAATAAAAATAGATTAACAGTTCTGTACAGGACAGTTGCAAGCTCCACTACTTCCATAGTTCAAAAAACGATACAGAGAAAAAAATGCTGGAAGTTTATAAAAGGTTCAGAGAAAAAGCAATTACAATGAAAGGACTGAAAAATAATGAGAAATTAAATTCCTATGTTTACACTGCATTTACCTATTTACAGTTTTTGAACTAACTGATTCCAGAAGCAATCTGATTAGGTATGCTCCTGAATCACAATTATATGCGTTATTAAACATGTTGGCATTTTGGGTTGAATTCTGTTTGCTTACAAGCACTGTCTGTTTCTGCATGATTGCAGGACAGTCTATCTGGCTGACATCGACCATGGGACATTGCCACAACTGTTCAGGCACAACAGTATAAAAAGTGCATGAAAGCAAAGACTACTCAACATCTTTCCTCTGTGATTCCGTCCAGGTTCTGTCTCCGTGTGGCTCAAATGTACTCTTAGGAATAAACACTAAGAACTATTTATCTAAGTGATCTCAAGCTCCATCTTAAGGACCTCTCCAAACAAAATATTTCTAAAGGAAATGAGTTTAATGGGACCTCAAAGCACCTGCTTCCATTGGCCTAGAGCTCTAATGGAGGGTGGACAGCGAATCTGCAGAAAACATAGTTAGGAGAAATGAATCCTACTCAGAGTAAGCAGTTCAATTTGCTTTATTTTATTTTCAGGTCAGTATTTTTCTCATTTTTTGTATCTTTAATTTTGACGTTAATTCCTTCTTAAAAAAAAAAAAAAAGATTACATTAGGAGGGATCTAAGAGAAAATAAAAGAATATCAGTAAAACTATTTATTTTCTTTCTCCCGACATGCTTATGCAAACGTCTGGAAAGAGACTTCCTATCTCTAATATGCATTAATAGTCCATTCTTACTCCCTCTGTCCTGATTTCATCCTCTTCAAAGAAATGAACTACTTGTACATATTATTACTGAGGTGAAAGAATAACATGAGTTGATGGATAAACAAATAAGTAACTGAGAAATGCTAGCCTTGCAAAGCACAGTACAAATATCAATTAATTCTCTTTGCAGTAGTCATATGCAGCTGTTAAACTTCCTTTCTGTAGACAGGAGTTCTAACGCAAAAAGTGGCAAAGTAATTTATACCGTGCTGGGACACTGATTCAGCCAGTTTTGAGGCAGCTCTGCTTGACTCTTTCCTCAGAGTGCTTTTCTAGAAGACTCTGCAAGCTCTGGAATTATTTTTTTTAATGACAGAAAGTAGATGCAAGAATTTTTTTTCTCCTCTGAAAAAAAAGCTAAGATTATGACAGAATAGAAATACTTGAATTTATAAATAAATCTTTCCCTTCCACTGCTGTCCCTATGGAAGAAGTGATTTCTTTCAGGCTCTTTAGCAGTTGATATGGAACAGATGCTACCCTGTACCTTCTGAATCTCCAAAAAGTCTTTTCTCCTGTATCTGCTCCTTCAGTTCTAAGATTTCATCATTGGTGTGCACTTCCTTTCCCCAATAGCTTGCACTCAAACAGTCTCTGTGTCTTCCCTCTGCCTAAAGAAGCCTTTCTCCCCATCACATGAAAACTTACTTTCCCCAAAGTGCCCAACTTTCCTCCTTGAAGCTCCACTCCACAGCCAGAATGAAGCCAGGACACTGCTTTCTTTTCTCCTTGATGCTCTGCTGCCACCTTTTCAAAGAACATAACGTCCAATCTACAACGGGATGCAAGCAGGCAAATAACCCAGACACCATCCATCACACATCGTCACAGAGCTGCTCTCTTAATTCTGCTAGTCCAGTCCACGCTGGGAGACAGAGATAAGAGAGGATGTTCCTAAAAATGTCTGAACAATTTTATTTGGTACAAACTGGGTATGTTTTGCAATTGCTCATAAAAATAGTTTTACATTGAAATCTACAGTAGAATGGTTTCTGTATGTACAGCTTATTGCTGATGGAATCATTCATAGTGACCTGTTTAATTTACTGAATTGGAACAAAACATGCCTTTATTTACAGGAATAAATACTTGTTCTTCTTGAAGGACAGTTGCCTGCTAATTGGGCTAATGTATCTGGTGGTACTGAAAATCACTGCTGCTTCTTCTTTCCCTTCTTTTTCCTGTTAAACCATGAACTGGATTTTCTTCTCAGTGGACTCACAGCCTTCTGAGGAGGGGGACAGGTAGCATGAGTCTGGACATAACAATGATTGTGCTGAACACAGAAAAGCCAATGCACCCAAAGCATGACCCTCAAATTGAACACCTTCCTCAAAACACCCAAACTCAATCTACAGCTAAAGGAGTCAGCGAGCATATATTATTAGCACACTGGCATAATATGTAAGCCAATACTGAATTTAATAAAAAGAATGTATTTGAAAGCTTTTTGTTTTCTGTTTTTTATTTTTTTAAGTCTGAGAATGAAGTTTCCTTTCTTCTACCTTTTTGTCCCCATGCTGTCAAAATGAGTCAGTCATTTTCTTACAGACCATTGCTCAAGCTCTCTTCAGTAAGACTGGGCACCATCCTGCACCATTCTGTGCAGCAAATGCTCCACTTCCAGGCTGAAACGGCTGGGAAGCAGCTCAGAACAGAGAATATTGGAGCCCATTCCTACTGAAACAATTTCCCTCCTGTTTTGCACCTGGTGTGTAACTGACTCAACCTGACATTCAGCTATCAGTAAAACGAAAAGTGAAGAGATACTTTAGAAAGGAATTTCAAACCAAAGCTGATATTCTGCTTAGAGAAAAGCTTTGGTTTCTCTATAGTATTTCATATAAATATTTATCTATCCAGTACATGATCTAGTTCATATACTTATTCTCAAAATGTTTGATTTTGAGAGGTAACCACTTATTTGAGCATTGTTAAGAGTTAAGAGGTTTTCTGTGGTTATGCCATGCTCAGCCTAACAACTATCTGTCTTTATAACTAATCATTTAGAAATTCATCATATGAAATCTACAAAGCAGACAGTTCCATCACACTGATAGCCAATCAGAGAGCTTAGTAATGCATATTTCATTATTACCTAAAGTTAATGTTCCTGTTATTTTTTTTTATTACTGTTATTTTGTATTTTGAAATTGGAACTACCCATTTATTCAGGCACAAAGAGTTTAAAACAAATGCCTGTAAACAGCCAATTGTACTGCCAAATATTGAAAAAAAATCTTTACCAAAACAAATCAGCTTAGAAACTCTGAATTCTTCCAAGAGACATCTTGGTTGACTGGGGCCACACACAAAGTATTTGGAAGCACTGGGGTTCCACCAGGCTCTTCTTCATCCTAATTGGGAGAGAAAACTCGAGGACTGAACTGAGCTAGGTTTAGTAGGTCCTTCTCCTTTGGAGAGTGGTCTGGATTAGGCATTGTAACACGGTGCACTACACTCTAACTCCTGATATGAACTTCTCTATCTGCTTTAGATATCAATCAAGATTCATCAAAGTCCTCAGTAAAATAGCTCTCCTATGAACTTTGCAGCAGGTCTTTAATCTTCAGTTCGCCTAATGTTAACTCTAAGCATTAAATGGAGTTATCTATATGCAAGGAATTTAGTTATTAGATTTTCCTTTTGTTTTCAAAGTGTGTATGTATTCATCATTAGGGAGTAATTCAGATTTCATGGAGCCCAGATTAGACCTTGGAAGAGCTGTTTTCTACATGAACCTTACAGGAGGCCTAAATCTTCTAAACTCTTAAATTAGGTCCCTCAGTTGTAGTCCTTAAATTAAATTGAATAAATCAGACTTGTTTGGGTTGGTTTTTTTTTTTCCACCTTTTTTTTTCTTCCCATGACTCTTCCATAATAAATAGTTCAATTTTTTGGTTTAGTTGCTTTTCTCACAAAGCCCATACACTATCCATCATTACAAGCTGGATTCTGAAACTTTTGCCCTAATGAGAATATATTATTTAAAGTAATATATTACACACAGAGGAGGGTTGGACCCTACATACAAAGGCATAAATTTGCAGGAGAATGAATGCATTCAAGAGCAGCTTACCCTACATGGGCTTGTGGCATTTGAGATCTCAGGGACAGTGGTACTGAATGTTTTCTCTTCAGATATGCCATAAATAAATGAACTGGAGAGAAAATTGCTAACTGGTTAATGCCATTGGTGAAATACTGCAAGTGATGAAAAATATATAGCACTAGGGCTCTGACAAATGTCTTCAGCTTGCAGCTGGCAAGGTCACAAAGCCTGAACTGAACAACACAATTACAAGTATTTACTTCTTATAGAGTTAATATGGTCTGAATTTTTAAAGAAAAACGGTCTGTCTTTGGAGTCAGAACATCAAGACATCACAGAACACAAAGGCAAGCTTTTGAGGTTGGTTTGAAGTGGTTTAAGACAACATTGCCCCTTTTAGAAAGGCACCATTCAATGGGTGATTACTGCATATCTGGGCACAGAGCAGGAATTCATACTGACAAATATTACTGAGCTGTGTTATGCTGAGCAAACGGTGAATGTGCAGAACATTTCAGCTGACAGATGGCAACTCAGACAACAATAACTTATCAGGATGTTCCTATTTAATCTACAGAACTGTACCTATGCTTTCAGCAACCTGGATGCTAAAAATTTGGTCATAAGTACCAGGAGACTTCTTGTTGGATGTTGTTTTCACTGCTATATTTCCTGTCCCAATGCAGTAACCATCATAAGTACAAAAAACACACATGAGGATGCCTTGTTTAAAATAAGGTGCAATATGGAAACAAAGCAGCACAGTCTGAATTATCTGAATTGCTGATGTATCCAAGTCCCTGTGATCTTAAACAGATCGTGTCCTCTACATCTATTAATTACATTGCAATTTCCCCTGACTGTGTGACTCTCTAACATATTCAGTGTCGTGGCTCTAAATTCTGTTAATTACAATTCTGCCAGATGGGTGACAGAAAAGAGAACATACTCCAAATTTTTGTAAAAAGTTAGAAAAAAAGAATTACCATTCTGCTTTTCATGTAGCTGAGCCAGATCCTGGTTTACGTAAACTGACCAGTTCTTTTGCTGGTGTTTGACTGATTAATACCAGCTGAAGATATGACCCAGTGTTAAATGAACAGACGATTCATGCAATTTTTATGTTATACTTAAAAAATGATGTTCTCTAACATAGTTTAATAGGTACTTATTGAGCGCCAAGTTTCCATTGGAGCATTACATGTATACTGAGTAATAATAATTAACAGATCTTCTTGGAAAGCGGTAATTTTCATATTTTCCCCCTAGACAATTTTTAACTCCAAATGCAAGTAGAAGCTGTTGTTGTGATCTACAGTCCTTAGCTTTTTCCTTTGTTTTCACCTCCTATTAACATGGCAAAGAAACACTCCTGAGAGACTCTAGTTTCCATCACGGGAAGCAAAGACCCCCAGGGCTGACTGCAGCAGGTACTTTCTCAGGCAAAGCAGCCCACGGCTGTTGCTAAAGCAAGCTGAAAAAATATGTTGGCATCTTAATCCATGGTGTTTATTGCCATGTTTTTTCTTCACTCATTTTGTTTTCTATAATTATGAAAATCCATTTCAGAATGTGTGTGGACCCAGAAGCACTGAAAGTTTTTCTCAGAGTGTTGAGATCTCCAGGCTGGCAGTCATTGAGTCTCAGCAGCCTGGCACAGGGATGTTGTATAAACCCGGGAATGAAATCCTCAGATTGTTGTTTGCATTGCACTGAACACGAGGATGAAGCCCTCAGGACCACAGAAAGGATCTCTTATGCATAGGCTACTTACTTGCGAATCACTTTTGCTAGTTCTGCAGCATCCAAGAGCACCATCATTTGGGCAGGACTATCCTTCCTCCAGCCCTCAACCTTCTGTCCTGAGATGTGTTGACACCACTGTGGCACACTTGAAATCTTATGACAGTGAGTCAGGAACCACTGATGCAATAGAAAAACATAACAGGGAAACTCAGTGGAAATACTTCAAAGGAATTCCCCCATCCTTGGAAGCATTCAAGGCCAGAGTGGATGGGACCCTTGGCAGCCTGATCTAGTGGGTGGCAACCCTCTCCACAGCAGGGAGGTTGGAACTAGGTGATCTTTAATGTTCCTTCCAATCTGATTCTGTGAATTAAGGAGTTATCCTCCAAGAATGATGCAAAGCCAGCTGTCCTCCTGAAGTGTCTCTACACTGATTCACACACCTTGGGAAACAAACAGGAGGAGGTGGAAACCACCATGCTTCTAGAAAACCATGACTCAGCTGCCTTCACTGAAACCTGGTGGGATGATTCCCACAATGGCTACAAGTTGTTCAGAAGGCACAGGAGAGGAAGGATGGGAGGAGGAGTTGCTCTCTACATCAAGAAAGGAATAGAGTCTGAAGAGCTGTCCCTGAAGAATGGTCCCAAGCAAGTCAAAAGTTTATGGGTGAGACTTAGAGACCGAGACAAGAAAGGGAGCCTTATGGCTGGTGTCTACTACAGGCTGCCTGCTCAAGCAGAGCCTGCTGATTAAGCCTGCTTCCTCCCGTCAGAGGAGGAGTCATGATCACAAGGAAAGCTAAATTCCAACTCCTCAGGGAGTTAGTCAACAAAACCCCCTGGGAAGCTGTCCTCAGGAGCAAGGGAGCAGAGCAGAACTGGCAGATCTTTAAGGAAGCTTTCCTTAGTGCACAAGAGCTCTTCGTACACAGGTGAAAGAAGTCAGTAAAGTAAGGCAAGAGACTGTCAAGGCTGAACTGGGACCTGCTGGTCAAACTTGGAGAGCAAGATGAAAATGTAGACAGTAGAATCAGAGACAGCTGCTCGGAGAGGATTATATAGGGATGCTGCTAGGCTATGTAGGGACATGGTCTTTAGAGTGTGGTTTGCTTTATACATATAAGGGTGGTGATGCAGTGGAACAGGCTGACGAGAGAGGTGGTGGGTGCCCCATCCCTGGAAACATTCAAAGGCAGGCTGGATCTGGCTCTGAACAACCTGATCTAACTGTAGATGTCCCTGATCATTGCAGGGGAGTTGGACTAGATGAACTTTAAAGGTCCCTTCAAATTCAAATGATTCCAGATTCTATGATTCTTGTGGAAGTCCTGGAAGTCCAGCCTTTCCCGTGAACAGTGCAAATTAATGTTTTTTTTTTATTGGTGCTTTTATACTTTGTGGGCTACAAATGCAGCAGAACTTTGCATATTTAGTGTCTGCAAAGGTGCCTTAGATAATGATTTTTTTCTTATGCAGTATTATTGCTGTTTCTGGCAGACTCTAGAAGTGCAGGCTAATTGCACGTCTTATTGGTTAAAACTGTAAAATGCACATCAGCAGAGCTTTTTACAATATAATAGGCACTGATTAGCCAGCAATGTAATATGGCAGGAAAAGTTTCACCATCCAATGTTTGCTTTTAGTTCAGGACAATTCTGAATGTAAACCAGGAACAAAACGGAGACTTGTGGTTTTTATTGCTGGAGTGAAGGATTAAGAAATCACACTGCTTGAATGATCTGTCCTTCTCACTCCATTCATCTCTCTGTCACTTTTTACTCATTTCAGCACCCATTCCTTAGAAAATACAGTTTGTCATTTAGATTTTCCCATGTTAATGGTGCCTCAGAATCTTTAAAATCCCATCAGAATCACCTGCAGTGCAATCTATCAAAAAAAATTAGGGCTTTATTCTTCAAGATATAATAAATTCACTTGTATAGACTGTGGAAATATGCAGCCCCTGTTTTTCGAAATCCCTATGGCAAAACTATGTTAATGATGGTTGCAGTGGCAGTATTCAAACAATAAAAAAAATTTAGATCTCAACTTGCTCACTTGAATTGAATCTAGAGCTTCTGCTCCAAAACTTCCAAGAAGGCTGATGCTGAATACATGAGGGAGGTGCTCTGTTACTAGATGGCAGTATAAAACCTTAATAAAATTCATTTTAATAGTGATATCCCAAATAATCACACAGAATATTGTTGATATATTCACAAGGTTAGCGGATAAGCAAATTTCATTTTACTACCATCTTGTATGTTGCAGACACTGAAGGTTTCTTTTACAACAGCGATGCTAACTTTTGGGTAATCAGATATTGAGAAAACGTTCAGACAGACTCCATCTTCTTTAGTCATTTAGTCATTTCTGTCAGTGGAGTGAAGATAAAAAAAATAGAATGTTATTTTATATATATACATAACAATAGTCAGGAGAATGTTGCCACTGCTAAACTCTAAATATAAAACATTTGAACTATTGTCTTCTCAAAAATGCTTTCTACTACAAACTTGAAGTCATTTGTATTTTCACCCATTTCTCCCTGCTTTGCACTGTGAATAAAAGTAGTATAGAAAAGAATTTGCTCCAGTAACTCCGATACTAAAATAAGGTTTACTGGTAATTAGTAATCTTATATGTTTTTTCTCATTTATGCAACCCAGTTTTATTTCTCCAATTTGGGAAATGCGTCACAAATCCAAGACTGATTTGTAGAAACTCAAAACTGAGAGACGTATAGAATTCAACAGATATTTCTTAAGTTATATAATAGAACAGAGTATCTTGTTAAAGAGATTTACAGTCTTCTTTTAGTTTTCATTCTGGAGGATGTTGGCATTCTACTTTTATGTTTTTTTCATGACAACATCTATTGTGCATAGATTAATTCTGAAAGCATTGTTATGGTTACCTAACCCAACCTCCTACATAAAACAGGTCAGGGCATTTCATTAAGTGTTTCTTGCACCTAGAAAGATACTTTTATAGCAGCTATCAGAGCAACTATAAACTGCCAACACCTTTCTATCAATTTATGCTCTGTTACAGTGAACTCTCATTGCCCCAGCCCAAAGTGCTACGGATTGCCATTTATTCTCAACAGTTTTTAGTTGCACTTTCACTCTCCCAGACTGCTTGTTCTTTAGATTTATCAGTTAAGTCTACCTAAAAGGGCAGTGATAGAACACACGCAATGCTAAGTTCAGATGAATATAGAGTAAGCAGGAGTTAAAAAATGGTATATTAAGTAAGAAGTATAAGATCAACAAGCAGCAGTTGAAGGGCTCTTGAGCATTTTGCTAGGAAAAGTTCTTCAATCTTTGTGTATAGTGTGTTGTGCACTGTGCATTTCAATTCGATGTCAAAGCTATCTGGATCCATAGCTCAACTGAACATAAAACAGTCTACTTGAAAATTACATTAATGTAAGTACTTATTATTAGCATCGTGAGTTGTTGGGGTTTTTTTTTGCCTTTAAAAAAAAACAAAAAAACAAAAAAAACAACTCTTCAAAGCATTTTTATTCCAAAAATAACAGCAACTTCATCCTAATTTGACAGTGTGGTTTCAGATACATAATGCAAGGATATGAGTCGAGGAATTTTCCTTCTGCCTAAAGGAAAATGAGCTGTGGGTTAGCAATCTTTGATCTATTTGGTGTTTTTGTGTGTGTGTGTGTGTGTGTTGTGGAGTTGTTATTTTTTGTTCTGTTTTGTTTCATTTTATCACACATCTTTTCATTCACCTATCAGTACTTGGAAAATTTTACTCTAATTTGCAGATTTGTCATTAGTATTGCAATATGTCAGGTCTTACATGGAGCCACTTGGCCCCAGAACCGTGAAGGCTACAGTCTCTTCTTTCTTCTTCCACGGCTTTGCTTCCCAAACTAGCTTAAGCAAAACTTGGATACATTGTGAAGATTTTCTGACATGGTAAAGCTACACTGCCTTTTCCAGACAGACCTGCTGTCGCCTCCTAGCAAGAAGGATCCAAATAGTGGATCCCTTGTTAAAACATCTAGATGCTACTGGAATACAAATAATAAATGACAAAACTTTTTTCACAATTATTAATGTGACGACTGCAGTTTCTTTCTCTCTTACCAGATCAGTGGCCATCATCATACCTGAGCATCTCAATTCATCTGATATCTGCACGAAGAAGAAATGTATTTTATTTTTCAACAAATGATAAAGGTTTTCATTTGTATCAAGTGAATTTCCATGTTCTTAGATCTGGAAATATCTCCTAAATCCAGAGGAGATTTCATTATTTTTATTTATTTATTTTTTTAGCATTTTCATTATTTTTAAATGAAGTTGTTCTTAAAAATACCATTAATAAAGGATTGATTCCAAAATATTTAGGGTACTCTTCAGAGAATAGTCTTCATCTTACCAAATTTTGGTGGACAGTTGCAAAACCTCATAAAATTAAACTGAAATGGAGGATTTGAGTGAGTACATTTGGACTCCAGCACAAGATATGCTGGATTTCACTCTGAAACCTCTTACAAATATTAAACTAATGCTGGAGTCACCTTCATCTCCATTCACCTGTATATAATTCCAGAATAATCAAACAGATTTTCACCAGAGAAATATGCTTTTTTTTTTCACCAGTGCACTCAGTTAAGTTTATCCTCTTATTTTAAGTGTATTGTGAAGAGGTGGAAAGAAATAATTGCCTTTACTTTTTTTTTAGTTTCATGCCATTAAACTTACCACGTCAATGCATTCTCTTTTAGTTTGTTCAAGAAAAGGTAATTAACATAAAGCCCAAGTGTTAAATGTGCAACTGAGGCATATTTTTAATTGCTTTTAGTCCATTAAAAAACAAAACAAAACAAAACAAAACAAACAAACAAACAAACAAACAAACAAACAGACATTTTCCTCCAGTTCCTTGCCTAATCAGATTTTAGATTCTCAACACAAATTATAGTCTATTTGTATGCAATTTTGGCTTTCCTTTTTGAGCCAGCTGGACCTGACACTGTTAATTAAGTGAGGCTGAATAGGCCACACTTCATGCTATATCTAGTTTTCAGCTTTAAGAGAGGAACATAAAAGGGCCAAACACCCCATTTTCCAGTACTTCTCACCAACAACAAACCTTTGGTCACAATGGCAGAAGTAATATCCTAAGACCCTGTACAAAAGTTGTGCATTCACAGAGTAGGTGACAAAATTTGCACTTCAAAGATCAGTGCAATAGGACAGCCTCTGTAAATATAAATTTAATCTAATTCTCAAGGCATAGCCAAATCCAAGGGTTAGACATAGAAGTAAGACAAAGGAAACAGAGGAAGGGCAAGATTTTAAGAATAAAGCTAAGTAAGCATCAGAATGGCTACCTATGGAAAGCACTAGCTTTCCCTCCCTTTGAAGACTTTAAAATCAAACATCACTATCTTTCTGAAAGATTCTCTCCAGCTCAGCCAGAAGACTTTGATTAGTCTTAACACAGGAATTATTGAGTATAATTTTTGTGTTATGCAGGAAATTGGAGGAACCAGTCAGCTTTTGGGGCCATAAAATATAATTTGTGTATGGTGTTGTTAAAAGCTTGATTCAGTACATGAAACCCAGCTGTCTTAGAGCAGTGAATGGGATATGGGATAAATAAAATAATTTAAGATTGCACTGGCCTTTAAATGTGACAAACCTAAGCCATGGGATCTAGTGATTAGCTATGCTCCAAAATGCCTCTGCCAGGGAGAAGACTTTGAGCCTCAAATCTGACCACTGTCTCACCCAGGGCTGAATGAGCTGATGCTTTTTCTATCTATTTAGCATTGTCTCTGTGATGCTCATCTGCTGAGCTGTGTTTTCCAGCGCAATTAGGTGCTACAAAGAAAGCCTCATATGGCATATAGTCACAAGCTGCTAATAGCTGCTGCTATTTGCTTCTGCAGAAATATGAATAAAAGAGAAGATACTATCAGGTTCATGCTGAGATTTAGAAGTCTTCTATGTGGGCACAATAAAAGGGAAATGGGAAGAAGAATAAGAGACATGATAAAGAACTCTTCAAAATTAGTACTTGATCGATCTTGGGAAGGACAGTGGTCCATCTGACTGTGTGTCTTGATAGCTGCCACCGAAAATAATTTCCCTGACAGTGGATACCTTATGATGATATTTATTTGATTCTAGACCTCATCCCTGGATTACTGGAAATCCATATTTGTTACAAATTGTCTGCTTTGTGCTTTTTTATAAAAAGCAGTGTTTTCAGAATATTGATTCCCCCTGATGTCATAGAATCACAGAATCATAGAATGGCTTGGGTTGGAAGGGACTCCAAGGATCATTGAGTTCCAAGTCCCCAGCTACAAGCAAGGCCACCAACCTCCGGATCTGGTACTAGACCAGGTTGCCCAGGGCCCCATCCAATTTGGTCTTGAACACTTCCAGGGATGGGGCATCCACAGCCTCTCCGGGCAGCCTGTTCCAGCACCTCACCACTCTCTCTGTAAAGAAATTCTCCCCGACATCTAATCTAAACCTTTGCTCCTTGAGCTTAAAACCATTTCCCCTTGTCCTATCACTGTCTACCCTTGTAAAAAGTTGATTCCTCTCCTGTTTGTTATCCCTTTTTAAGTACTGGAAGGCTGCAATGAGGTCTCCTCACAGCCCTCTCTTCTCCAGGCTGAACAAGCCTGGCTCCCTCAGCTTCTCTTCACAGAGGAGGTGTTCCAGCCCTCTGATTATCTTTGTGGCCCTCCTCTGGACCGTTTCCAGCAGCTCCACATCTTTCTTGTATTGGGGTCCCCAGACCTGGATGCAGTACTCCAGATGGAGCCTTACAGGGGCAGAGTAGAGAGGAACAATCACCTCCCTGTCCCTGCTGGTCACCCCTCTTCTGATGGAGCCCAGGATACCATTGGCTTTCCAAGTTGCAAAAGCACACTGCTCGCTCATGTTCAGTTTTTCATCCACCAGGACCCCCAGGTCGTTCTCCGCAGGGCTACTCTTAAGGAGTTCTCCCAGTCTGAATACATATCTGGGATTACTTTGACCCAAGAGCAAAACCTTGCACTTTCCTATGTTGAACCTCATTAGGTTCACACAGGTCCACCTTTCAAGTTTGTCGAGATCCTTCTGGATGGAATCCCTTCCTCCTAATGTATCAACCGCACCACTCAGCTTGGTGTCATCAGCAAACTTGCTGAGGGTGCACGTGGGCCCATCACTGATGTCATCGATCAAGATACTGAAAAGCACCAGTTCCCAGACAGAACCCTGAGGAACACTGCTCATCACTGGCCTCCGCATGGACATAGTGCCATTCACCACAACCCTCTGTCTACAGCCTTCCAACAAATTCCTTATCCATCAAATTGTCAACCCCTCAAATCCGTACCTCTCCAATTTAGAGATAAGATGTGGTGATGGACCATGACAAAGGCCTTGCACAAGTCCAGATAAATGACATCAGTTGCCTTCCCTTTGTCCACCAGTGTCATCACTCCATCATAGAAGGCCACCAGACTGGTCAGGCATAACCTTCTCTTGGTGAAGCCATGCTGGCTGTGCCTCAACATGTCTTCTAGGAGGATCTGTTCCATGATCTTCCCAGGCACAGAGGTAAGGCTCACAGGCCTACAGTTCCCTGGGTCCTCCTTCCTCCCTTTCTTGCAAATGGGAGTGACGTTTCCTTTTTCCAGTCCTTGGGGACTTCACTTGACAGCCACGACTTTTCAAATATGGTAGAGAGCAACTCAGCAACCACATCAGCCAGCTCCTTTAGGACTCTGGGATGCATGTCATCTGGCCCCACAGACCATATACATTCAGTCTCATGAGGCGGTCTTGGACTTTCTCTCCTTATAGTGGGGGGGATTTACTCCCCCAGTTCCCACCTAGAGGCTCAGGGATGCAAGTTTCAGAGACATGAGAAATGCGAGAATCCTGGCTGCCAGTGAAAGTCGAGGCAAAAAACTCATTTAGTACCTCAGCCTTCTCCGTATCTCTTATAGCCACTTCTCCTTTCTCACTTACTAAAGGAGGTACACTCTCTTTGGCCTGCCTCTTCTGACCAATGTACCTATAGAAACCCTTGTTGTTTTTAACATCCCTTGCCAAGTTCAGTTCAGTCTGCGCCTTGGTTTTCCTAATTCCCACTCTACATGTCCATGTGGGACATTTAGCATTTGTCTACAATGTGAGCAAAATTGGACGAATGCAGAGAAGAATCTGTCTCCCATACGCCATCATGAAAGCCCCTCTTATGTTTATGTGCTTTTTAAAACACGTTAAGTAATTATGATAGGGCAAAAACTTTTAATATATAAATCTGTAGAAAATGATAGAACATTTCAGAAGTATCCTGAGTGTGTAAAAATTGTGAACCAACTGTCATTTCGTATTTAATCCCATTCCCTTTCTCCCCAGAAACAGGAAATCCTGATTAGGCCCTGCTTTTTAATAAAATAACGAATGCAAATAACAAATGCACATACAGTAGTGTGCTCCGTATAAAATTTACATTAGACCTTTTTGGAGAAAAGCTTTAATGCTGTGTTTGAAGTCATTTTATTTTTACAGAGTGCTGCTCGTTAAAAGTTGTAAATTCATTTCCGTGTTAGCAAGGATGTGTCTAGCTCTCAGATAAATGGAAATGTATAATCTGGCTCATTCATTTGCTTGATTCCTGATGCTCTCTCTGGGCTCAGTCCTGGAAGGTGCTGAGTCCTCCCTCATTATCAGTCAGCAAGACTGAACCAGAGCCTCATTATCTAGGTTATATTTCACCTTCCTGAAGGAAAATCATCCATTTTGTCCACCTTTTCACATTGTGTCTTCCTGCAATTTGGGGCAGACCTATGTTTCCAGTACTCCCACTGTCATGTACACACCGAGCAGCAAAGCTGAAGCTGTAGATGTATGTGGTGTGCATGGCACATCTCCTCTGGGCTCAGAGAAAACCACAAGGAAGACTAGGGCTTGGAGGGCCTCAGTTTCCTTCACAGCTTCTCCTCTTCTAGAGACTGGGCCAGTGGGTGTGCCTAAAATGGGCCTCAAATCTCATATTTCAAAGATATTTAGTAGCTTGTTATCACTGTGGGACCTTGGTGCCTAACTACTTCAAATCCCACCAAACTAAGACTGAAAATTAGTAGCAACTGGATCCTCCCATTATTAGTCCCTTCAAATTTCTACTGCAAAAACAGAGCAACAATTAAAACAGAATAAAATCAAAAGAGGAAGGTTACTCCTTCCTTATTTGTCAAATCATTTTAGACACTGAAGTCCTTCTGCTATCACATATTTCAGCCTCTTTCCTGTCTTGAACATTGCCAGGATGGTGCTGAGGCTTTGGGAAGAACAAACTGCCCTATAAACCACAGTTGGAGCCATAATCCTTAAAGGGATCTTCCTTGTTCTGAAAGGATCAGCTTCTCTCCCAGTTGTATTTTGTCTGAAGACTAGACAGGGCTTTTATACCGAGACTTCTAGGATAATGTGACAGATGTCAGAAGTCTGATTAGGCTCTTGTGTGGCTATCCAAAAAACAAAACTCCTTTAAAATATGCCCTCCTTGCTCAATAGAACCAAACATCTTTGTTTTTCTCCTTCAGGTCTTTCTTTAAATGTAAATTAATTCAAGGTTATCACATCCCTTCAGCATCTCCCACTTCACTGGAGTTACTCTTAATTTACTTTGATGAAACTTCCAGTATTAGTTTTAATTAGAGGCCTTGGGGACAGACCTGTGCAGGCTCATTACACAGACACCTT
The DNA here is from genome assembly GCF_002078875.1 of Numida meleagris. NCBI lineage: Eukaryota > Metazoa > Chordata > Aves > Galliformes > Numididae > Numida > Numida meleagris. Next base: position 5,384,691 of record NC_034409.1, read on the forward strand.
GCACTCCTGTTGGAATCTCTCGTTTGTAATTTGGGATCTAGGAATTTGTCTCTCAGCAAATGATAGCCCCAAAATTTCCAGCTTAACTGATCAGTTTAGTGGTCAGTGACAGAGATTTCTAGACAGTCTCTGACTTACACTTAAAAGCATTTGTTGTCAGAGGAAATGCAGTCCTAGTTAGCTGGTCCCAATGACCAACACATGTTATACATCCATTACATATCTACAAGCAAAACAAATAGTTAACTAAAAGCTCAACAGAACTGGTCACTGAGTAACACAAAGAGTAAAACAGACCACAGAACCTTCTTTTCTCTCTCTGGGATATATTGCGTGAAAAAAGGGAGGACAAGTCTACATGGCAGGCTGCCTTTGCTGTTGTTGAGGACAGGCATGTGACTTCCTACTTGGCAACGGTTACAAATCTGCTGGTTTCCTTCCAAAAACTAGAGTAGAAAACTGTTTGGCATTCAATTTGCTGCAGTGAAATATAACAGTATTTCATTATATATTAAGAACAAAGTTTTTTTTTTTCTTTATTTTATATACAGGTATATATTCATCAATTTCAAAAGATGTTGGAAGAGGCAAAGTTCATATGTGAGTGGCACAAATGTTACTTGGTGAACCTCTTTTTTTGAGAAAATTAAAAGTCTGCAGTTGTTCATCCCACCATTGCTCTTCAACAAGCTAAAAGATACAACAGGCTGCTCTAAAGAATGTTTAAATTGATCCTCCTACAGCTCTTCCTTTACAGCTAACACCCATACAGCCACATGTATTAAACCCCAGATGTTTGAGATCTTGGCAGGTGTGACCTACTCCTGAACCTTTGCCATCAGCTGTAGCAAATGGCCGTTACTCAGAGCAGTTGTTGACCTAAACGTTTTCTGGCAGCAGCTCCAGCCTGCTCCCATGATTGGCATTTCCCAGAAAGCTGATATGTCTGATGGACTGTATCAATTTCGGTACTTCATGTTTCAGATTCAGTAGATGGTAAAATGAGTTCAGTCCTCACTGTGCATAATTCAGTAAATGCTGCATCAGCTTTAGCATGTTCTGCATTTAATTTATTAGCAGAAGATTTACATTTCATACACACAGATTGATTATTATTTTACTAGGTGATGTGTTTCAATCAGCAGGTGATGTATGTCATTTACTATATTAGATTGTTTCAGTGATGATATATGGTTCAATGGGAGATGTACTTGATTTAGCAACATTTCCTAATGCATTTCTCAGTGCTTTTCATTCAGTAGCATATCCATTTTTTCCCAATTGTGTATGTGTATCAGATTTCATTTATTTTTTTTAAACATGTGATTTATGGATTTTCCTCTTCATTTAAATTTTTTATCCCACCCTCATTCTGTCCTGCTTATTTACACATCAGAAATGCTTATGCCTGTAAGCTCTTATGCAAGTAAACTACAATGTACAAAGTAAAATTATTAAATTCATAGAGACATAGCCTAAGAATTATAAAATGCTTGTAACAGATGAGACCTTGGAATCATAGAATCGTTAAGATTGGAAAAGACCACCAAGATCATCTAGTCCGACTGTCCAGCTGTCCGCCAATATTCCCCACTAAACCATGTCCCTCAGTACTGCACCTATACATTTCTTGAACTCCTCCGGAGATGGTGAGGTGACTCCACCACCTCCCTGTGCAGCCAGTATCAGTGCATTACAATTCATTTGGAGAAGTTTTTTTTTTACTATCCAACCTGAACCTCCCGTGGCACAACTTGAGGCCATTCCCCTCTTGTTGTTACCTGGGAGAAGTTGTCAAACCCCACCTTGCCATAACCTCCTGTCAGGGAACTGTAGAGAGCGATAAGGTCTTCCCTGAGCCTCCTCCTCTCCAGATTAAATAATCCCAGTTTCCTCAGCCTCTCCCCATAAGACTTGTGCTCCAGACCCCTTACAGGTTTGTTGTGCTTCTCTGGACACGCTCCAGGGCCTCAATGTCTTTCTTGTAGTGAAAGGCCCAGAACTTTACAAAACACTCGAAGAATGGCCTCAGCAGTGCTGAGTATAGGGGGATGATCACCTCCCTTGCTCCTGCTGGCTGCACTATTTCTGATACAAGTCAGGATGCCGTTGGCCTTCTGGGCCACCCAGGCACACTGCTGGGTCATGTTCAGCTAAGCATCAACTAACACCCCCAGACACTGCTCAAACGTCACTGAATTCATAACTATTTCCATCACCTTTCTCATCGTGATTTTTGGCTTTCAAATTCTCTCTGCATGAGTATAAGTAGAAAAACTTTTGTGCTGAGTCTTGCAGACCCAAGTAACTCTATACATGCTTACAAAGACCTCACGGTCTTGACATAGACATTTAGGAAATGGCTTGATTTCCATTTGTGTTGGAGCAAGATTTTCTGTATCTTGAAGGCAACAGCAGACCTACTACTTACAAACTCTGTAAAATACTCTTACAGAAGATGAGAGCATTTTTTTCCTTGTAAAAAATGAGCTGTGCTCCTCAAGATGCATCGGTATGCATTCAGTGCATACCGATAACAGTGGATAAACATTTTCTCTGAAGAAAGATGAAGCATCAGATTAAGCTACAGATTCTCAGAGCACGTTGCAGATGGAAGTTCAAATGAGATTCAGGCAACTTCAGTTCTGCCTTTTGTCATTCTGGAGTGGATGCTACGAGACAGAGACATTTTGCGTGAATCAGGAGGCTTATCATCCTAACTACACTCCAGCACTTTATGAAACATTTCACAGACAATACTGAATCCTTAAAACAACTTTCTTAAAAGCCCAGACTGTCAGTACTCCACGCAATTACTGAAGATCACATGACGTTCTCAAGAGTAGTAGAGATTTAGTCCAGACGTAAGAGAAAAGCTTTGTCTCACCTTTGTATGCTTCAAGACTGCACTGCAATCCTTCAAATAACAACTGCAATTCAGAATATTCTTTAATGTTTTTGCTGTGATTTTGCTAATGTATTCAGGGTGCTTAAACTACGTCGCTCCTCTGAACTGCTCTCTGGAGAAGGCTTTCTCACCCCTGCAATCATAAAGGGATCCAAAGTATACAAATCTCCCAACATAGGTACCTACATCCTAAATACCCTCTGAGGGACTGTTGCCACAGAATGCAGCATTAAGACGTGTAGTGATACCTAGAAGAATTACTAACGTGTTGTCACAGGCAGGCAGCTATGTATCATTTTTCTGTCACTGAGCACCTTTAGAGCATTAAAAATATTCTAAGTGTTCAAGCTATGTGTGAAGTGAATCCATTTTAAACCAAGCCAGGTAACACACACACTAACATATCTGGCTTTTTTTTACTTATTTTTCCCACACCAGAAAATAAGCATTTGTGTGGCTGTAAAATGCTGGAACAATAAGAGCAATTTTACAAAATGTAGCAGCTTAAAAAACGTTCTGGAAGGATGAGGCATATGTGTATATATATATATTTATATGGGGTTTGGGTGTTTTTTTCTTTTTCACACCACTTTTCTGACTCACAAAACACTTTAGCTCATTGAATTTGTTACCACAAAATTGTGTGTCAGTGTTTGTGATCCAGCGATTGGCTGAACTTGTCACTTGAGAACTGTGGGAGAGAAGAAATCTGTATGCTTTGTTTTTGCAGTGTCATCTCAGGAGGTAGATTGAGAATATTGACATCAAGGAACTCTCCTAAAGCTTATTGAAATCAATAGAAAGACTGACCATGGTGATAATGACACATGTACGAGACACAGTTTTGGAAAATTCTTAAGCAATATCCTTATACTGCAACAGGAGTTGATTAAGCACTTTACTGCATTGAGATTACATCCTGGAACTTGGGTTTATATATCTGTGCTTATCAAACATGGCGTGTATATGTGCTTGCAGGTGTGCGTGCATTTGCCCAAATGAGGAATACATTTGGAGCTAGTATGCCTTTCGCATCCAGACAAGATAGCTGGGAATCCATCAGCCAGATAGGATCACAGAGACCTGCAAAATCTCACTGGTTTCTCCAGCTGCATCTCTCCTTCTCTCTCAGGGAGCCTGCTGTGTTGTCACATTTGCCGGGCTGTCACTGGCTATTTCTCCAGTGTGGGGAGATCCTGACACCAGTCATCAATTTATCACATCTAACCTGTGCTGTGCTGAGCAGTCTATGATTTTTGAAGGTATACTGCTCTATAGTCTGCATTAGAGTAGGCTCTGTAGCAGATATACAACATGTAATGAACTGAATTACAGTAATCAGAGTATTTTTAATGCCAAAACTGCTAATGTTAAAACTTTCTTCTGTTTTCTTCAGACCCGTAAGTTTCATGGAAATATGAGCTGATCTCCCTTTTTATCCAAGTAGGATATCCAAAAAAATCCCCCATGAGACAGAATAGGGTTAAAAATTAATTTGTTTTCACAAGTTTTTGCCATTCCATGTCAGAATGCAAGTCATGAACTAAAAGAAAAAATAATCTCAACGGGAAATGAAGGAGTTCTGGTAAATGCTGTATAATAAAAGGCTGCCGGTGCCTATGGGTCTGAGAGAAGCTGGAGCGTGTCGGTCTCAAGCAAAACGAGAGCAGAAAGATTGAGAAGCCGGGTCCAAAGCTGATTTAGATCTTTTTCATGTGAGTTTGTTATGTTGTTTTGGAACTGTGAAGTCCTTGACAGTGATAATAGGGATAAAAATGTTATGTTACTCCAGAGAGTTTTCTGACGTAGCATTACTTCTGAGTTTATTTTGTGCTGCAGTTATGTACTGTATTAGTCGTAGTATGGGGTTTTTCTTTTGTTTTATTTTTTTTCTGGGATTTTGCTGTGGTTTTTTTGGTTGGTTGGTTGGTTGTTGTGTTGGTTTGGTTTTTTTTGTGGCTGTTCTGTGCTATATTATTGCAAAAATTAGTACAAAAATGTTGCAGCACATTTCTTCACTCTTTTTCAAATAATGCTACTTCAATAACCAGCTGGAGATAACTTGCTGATGAGTCCTGTCTAGTTTTTTTTTGCATCAAACAGCTTTTGTTTGATGGTTCAAAATAAGGAAATCCTTACTTGCTGGCATACAATTGTTTCCAGTGGCTGAGGCACCATATTAATCCAAAATATTTTTTTCTGAAATATTAGATGCGTAAGAAACTGCGCATAAATAAAACAGCTTTTGCTGGGAAATTATGGGAAACTGTAAGGGAGATTATTTTAGAGATAGGAATGACAGACAGACCCCAGTATTTATCTACGAATGTCCAGATGGTGCAGTTTTGTGATCTGAGCTTAGAAATGTATGAGGAGAACTTGTGATTTCTAATCTTGGGTCTGACACTACTTCCCTCTGTGGCCTAAGGCAAACCACTTAACTTCTCCAAGCCTCAGTTCACCATTTGCCTCTAACTTGGAATCTATAACAGCAGCTGTTTTCACTTTTTTTTTTTGTTAATTAGGCAAGTAGTCTCCTGCTTGAGGCCTGACATTAAACGCTATCCTGCCTGCATAAAGAATATAGGAGATTTTTGACATTAGTCACACTCTCTTTTCTCAATTCCTCATACTTTTTTGAGATTTCTTTTGGCATATATTGCATACCACAATGCAATACTGATATTTAGTTTCCTGTAGATGTAATAGCTGAGCAGTACACACTTACAGGCACCTTGCATCTGCCAATCCTCCAGCCCCTTACAAAGTGAGGGAAATGCAGTAGAGGATTTGAGATATATCATCAAGACCTTGTTGTCTGTGGTGTCAACCATTGGACTTTGTGCAAGTATCTACATATCTGAACAACAGGGAAGGGACCGTTCTCTGCTAACAAGACAAAGCATGCACCTCATGCTCATACAAATAGGCTGTTTTTGTCCTCACACAATAGAATGGTTATATCCAAACTGATATCCAAGATGATGGGGATTAGTCCCATTCACATACTATCTCTCAGACAACTGGATACCATTTGGGAAAATGTTTGCAACGGCCAAAACTACACGAGGGAGAAAGCTGTAGGCTGCATGATGGTTGCAGTTCATTCTCAATCCACAGACCAGATGGATATAGATAAATACAAGGGTAGTGTCCTGACTGCTAGATGAAAAGTAAGTTTAAGAAATAAGGCCTTTTAAATGTTTTAAGTAAATGTTATAGTAAATTCTCTGGAGATAACTGAGATGCATTTTTGATAAAAGTAATAATACCTAAGAGGTTACCCTTTAGATGCAAACCTCAAAAATGTTTACTTGGGTAATAAAGTATCATTATTTCAACTTCACATATGTGAAATCACGACCAAAAGAGAATAACTTATCCATAGTCCAACAGTAGACCTGTGAGAGAGACAAGACTCAGACTCAAGGCTCCCAAGACATATCCTCTACTGTAGGAAACATGGCTTCCCAAAATCAAACCATGGTTAGATTTTATCTAGACACTTCTGTTGCATAAAAAACTCTTTTTTTACAAGAGTTTATACAAGATTAACTGTTATTAAAACAGCTTTAGAGCAAACTTGTGAGTCCCACGATGACTGGGGACTCAACTCAATTACTCAAGGAGCTTTTCCCAGACCTAAATATCCTCGGATTTCCACGCTGCTCCTGTAATGGTGAAGTATATTTCTTGTATACTTCTTTTTGAGAGTGCTGCTAAAGTCTCAGCAGTCCCTTATTCAATGGCATTACCTAACAAATGTTTGAGTAACTTTTTTTTTTGTGGCCACATCAACTTAGAACCTTGTCATAAACAAGTATATCCAACAAAATCCTTCTCCTCCCCGGTCATTTCTAACTGAGCACTGCATTTATGGAAGAATTTTTGTTATTGGTCTCCAGACGCATGCACTTGCCCTCTGTACTATTGAATTTCATCCAATTTCTATTACACCAGTTTTCAGACATCCAGTTGCTGTTAGCAGATGCTCTGAACATCTCTGTATCACCTCCAAGCTTTATTAATGTACTTCCACTTTCCATGCCAGGATTGTTAGTGAAAGTATTAAGGAGTATTGCTCCCAGGGCTCCTCTATCAGCCTTCCTCCATGCTGATAGCTTCCAGACTCAGCAGTACATTTTGCAGTCCCATTGGTTAACTGATCTATGGGCAAACCCACATGTCTCTGTCCTCTTCCCAGTTCAATATATTCCTGTTTTATACTTCTCTGTTTTGCTGAATTTCATGTTATTTTGCTGAGGAAATATATTATTTTCTTGTTTTATCTTGTTTTTATCAATGAAAACCAATCAGATTGCTCCAACAAGAGCAACTATTTGGCTTCCCGAGTAGTGTCTTTACTCTGTATCCATTTTTCAGTGTATTTTTAATTACCTTTCTTTTCCTTTGAGAATAGTTTCAGAGTTGTGATACTGTTCAGATGCAACTAACTTGTGTATAGTGTGTTTGATCATTTTACTCTCTTCTTTCTGAAAATAATCCCTACAGCTTCAGCTACCTGTGCCTTAGAGATTTAGAGCTATTGGCTCTGCAGCTTCTTGTTCTTTTGTAATTCAGGCATATCAGGTCACGCTGACTTCTCTTAAACCCTCCAAGTTTCATTTCTTAATAATTTCTATTTCCATTCCTTGAAGTATATTTGCTTCTTTTAATGAGATCTGCATTGCACTTTACAGTGACCACTTCAGTACCAATAAATAAAGCAGGGCCCTGAAAGAAGCTCCAAACTAACCATTTTGTGTGGGGATATTCCCCATTCCATTTTTGACCCATTCACATTGATGGAGAATGCCCGTGCCCAGCTCAGGGATGGATCCCAGTAAGCAATCTATATGGGACAGTGCTGCTCTGGGTGGTGTAGAGAGTTTAATCATATCAATGCCCACTCAAATTAAGTTTAATCATATCACTGTTCACCCAAATTTAAGATTTTAGGTTCATTTTATTCATAAGCTGCTCATTGTCATAGCTGTAACCATCAAAAACAAGGCACAGCGTTCAGTTATAAATCTTTCCTCTCTCCACAAATACTTTTGTGCTGAAAATAAAAACGAAGACAGAGATACTCAGTAACTCAGTAAGTTCTGCACTGTCCCCAAAACGGGGTGAAATGAAACAGGGCTGAAAACACAGAGGGTGGATTTCTATATGCCTTTATAGATCGCTTTGTTTGACAAAACTCTGGCTCTTAAGCACCCCCCTGCTTGAGGCTTTTTTATTCTCTCCATGTGATTTTATCTATTTTCTTTTCTCGTTCAGACAATAGGCTATTTAACTCCTCTCCACCCTTTTTCCTCCCATTCCGTGTGCTCCCTTGTCTTTCTACAGCTTTGTTTTGCTGATTAGGATTTGCACAATTTCTCCCTCTAATAACCTCTTCCTGCAAGGGTGACAGAGAAGGTGCCATGGAGGGTGGAAAACTCCTTCTTTGTTTTCATCTCCACTGCGATCTGACAGGCTGCGAGAGGAACACAAAAGTGGGAGGGATGGAAATGGGAGGCAATGCAGCTGCCAGAATTCCCCCCCCCCCCTCCCTTTTAGTATTTCTGCAAGGTTTTCTGGAAATGACAGGTTCTTCCACCCTTTTGTTCAAGACGTTCAAGGGGAGAGGGTGGGACTGAGAGGCAGCAGCATGAAAGAGTGAAATAGATGTGGGCTCAATAGGTTTGCAAAGGCTTCACCTCAGGTGGGTTTCTTTTCACACTCTCCAAACCAGGGGTGGTTTGGCTCTAGGTGCTATTTAATTTGGAATGGTTTGTTCTAGGGGACTGGGGCGAGAGGAGGGCTCACGGGGCTTTTCTGGTTTATGGTCTATTTGGTCTCAGCAAGGGAGAAAAGATTCCAAGAAAGGACAAAAAGGAATGAAAATAACACTAATGTTCATTCTTCTGTGGATAAGAAGATTCTGAGCTATTACAACATCAAATAGCACAGCCAAGCCCTGTCACTGTTTCTATGCCAAGCACAGAGCAGCTACAGACCAATGGCCTGTTCAGCGACTTTATAGCAGCTTTGTTTCACCTCCACACTGAAAAAGAAAGCAGAGCCTTCATTTCCTCAGTTTTACCACAATTTTTTCCTCATTTTCTGTCTCAGAGCTCCTCTTTCCATCCACTTGCTGACACACTGCTTGCTTTAATATTCTGTTTTCTTACCCCATTACTTTCCAACACCCCCATGGTGCTGCTGCTCTCCAGATACATAGTTTTTGATCACATTTTTTCCCCAGAAGATGCCAAAACTCACTCTGGCTCAGGAGATCTACTCACTTGCCAAACTGGCTACCTTGCTTTGATTTCCATGGGAATGTTTATACGCTTCTCCTAGTTAGAAGCTCTGTTTTCAAAATTGCTTTAAAACCCAGTACTCCTAGTAAGAATTAATTTAAGTCAGTTTTAGGATTAAAAAAAAAAAAAGATTAAAATGAAGACTATATGCTGGATTTATAACACAAAAAGGATATTTTTTTCTGTGTTACCATCTCACTCTGTTCCCACAGCTCTTTTTTTAGGGACAATGCCATCTTCATTCCATTCCCCTCTTTTGTTTTTGTTTTGGAGCAGATAAAGGCATTGTTTTAGCAGCGGCCATTAAGTCCATCAGGTCTGGTTCAGTTTGGCTCCTCTCTTTTCATCATCTCTGGCACTTTAGTGGCTCCCTTCTGGGCCCTGTCCTTCAGGGGCTGCTGGTAGCTTGACTAGTTTTGGGAGAAAGGAGAAATCACCCTCCTGAAACTGCAGTGTACCATTCTGCATGCCAACTGCACCTCACAGGCATTTAAGCTGTATATAAGATGGGTTCCAGTGTGGTTTTTAATCCATTCCTTTGCATGCTAAAAGACCTACTCTGCCTTCTGTTACAAGTGGAAAGAAACCAGGAAAAAGCTATACTTCTTTTTGCAAAAGAACCTTTCAATGCAGACTGCAAAAGCAGAGTTTGTGAGATACTAGAGGCTTAATCAGAAACATTCTCATTTATTTTTTTCCAAATATTTTAATAAGTATATTTGAGATGTCTCATTCCACTTTTAAATCCATAATAGAGCTTTGAAGTCCTTTCTGTCAAACTGCAGACCATTACCTATTATAATAATTTCTAGAATACATTGTTTGCTAAATAGAGCTCTGGTTCTGTCTGTGACATGATTTGATGATAGATTCAATAACAAAACCTCAGATTATTGGAAATAATAATTCAGTATTGAAGTGTAGTTTTCTGTTCCACAATAAGTCTTGCACGAACCCAAGATGCTCGTGCCCTGCACTGGAGGCCCATACCCCAAGGTAGTAAATCCCGTCAGTCTGCAAGATGATCCAGAAGTTGCTCCTGTTGACTTTTGATGGGTGTCACCTCCAGACTATGGTCTTGATGGTCTCTGGGGACATTTCTAGGTACAGGGGCAATGGGACCGTCTTTGAATAACATACTGGGGTCCTCTGTTAGCCCTAGTTATTCAAGACTCCTTCGTGTTTGTGGGAATGAGCCTTCAATCATATAATGCAGCAATCTATAACTCAGCATAACACTTGGTCTTTTACATTTCTCTCTAATAATGAATAATACCAGGTGGCAGGCTTTGGAGCTTCTGATCCAGTACCTTTAAGTACTACACAATCAGCTACAGAAAATCTCATTTGAATGAGTAAGATGCAGTGGACATACTTTGTAATTCCCAAGCCATCTAACAATGATAGACTTAAAGATTTTCTTGCAGCGCCTCAACCTTCACTGCGGTCCTTGCAAATTTATTCCATGCTTTTTCTGAGACTGGATAATTGTTTCTTATATTTACATTATTACATTTTCTAGGTTTCTTCAAGCTGTACACTCTCTGAATCAAACCTGGGCTAAACATGTTATATAAACATAATATTGTCTTTTTATTCATGTAACTTTAACAGACTTGATCAGTTCCAGTTAAAGATAAACGTCAGATCACATAATCCTTTATTCAGAATTAGTTTCGTGCTATGTGTTCTCAATTACATTTGTTTCTTCTAAGTATTTACATTTTCCATTCATTTTTCTTCCCAACAGAGAGCTTTGTTTAGTTTATAATTTATAAGTATTTCATTATTTTTTAATGAAAATAAAATAATTCTTTGTTTCAGCATCTTTCAGACAGTCACCATGCAGAACTGCTCCATGCTGCCGTTCGCTCTGTCCCCTAGAAGGAGACCTGGTGCGCACAAGAGCTTGTCTATTTTTCTGGCAGAGTTGGCCCTCTGAAAGGTACTACCTGTACCTGCAAAACTTGTCACTTTCTGCTCTGCAGATCAGTGAGTCGTGAGATGTTCTCTTTTGCTCCTGTTGCACTGGGCTGAAAACTCTTGCAAAATGGTTGTGTATATCTCTAAATGCTGGATGTTTCCTAGGTCTGCACATGTTCCCACTTCTCAAGTACCTTTTTTTCTTTGACATTTTCTTCTGTTTATTCTACAGAATCTCATCCAAATACCTCACTTTGCTGTGACCTCCTGCTTCCCAGCTTTCTCTCCTTCTGGTCAGTCTGTCAAGAGTAGCTGCAAATAGATTTCCTTTTAACATTTTAATTCCACCTTGAGTATTTCTGCAGCTTGGAACATTGTGAGAGCATTTTCCCTAAGTCGAAATCTGTGACTTCCAGAAGTCCTTTCTCACACCTTTGGAACTTTGATGCTGGTCAATATCTGATCTCTTTTAATGCAGTCTGACAAAGTCCTATAGTTACACATCTGACTCATTAGTTTCAAAACCTTCAAAAGGACTTTTTTTTTCCTTCCCTTACAGTCCAATGAAATCTCTCCCTTTCCAAAATTTCCTTTTTTTTGGGAATTTCAGTGTTCCTTAAATTTATGAAGCTTACACTTGTTTTTTTTCCCTGACTTACTTAAGTATTACTGAAGCCAACACTATTTTCAGGTTCCACTGTATCTCACAATTCCTTTTCTCCCATTCTTGGTCAGTATTTAACACTTAATCTCCACCTACTCCAGTCATGGTATCCTACAGCGCTCAGACTTCTTGAGTAAGACCTATAGTAGAAAATTTTATTGATGTTATAGTATTAATCATAGAATCATAAAATGGCTTGGGTTGGAAGGGACTTTAACGATCATCCCGTTCCAAGCCCCTGCTATGGGCAGGGTTGCCACTTACTAGCTCAGCTTGCTAAGGGTCCCATTCAACTTGGGCTTGAACACCTCCAGGGACGGGGCATCCACAGCTTCTCTGGGCAGACTATTCCAGTGCCTCACTGCCCTCTGAGTAAAGAATTTCTTCCTAATATCTAATTTAAATCTCCCCTCTTTTATTTTAAAACCATTCCCCCTTGTCCTGGCACTATTAGACAATGTAAAAAGTTGGTCTCTGTCTTGTGTATGGCTTCCCTCAAGTACTGGAAGGCCTCAATGTGATCTCCCTGGAACCTTTTCTTCTGCAGACTGAGAAAGTCCAACTCCTTCAGCCCTACTTCATAATAGGTGCTCCAGCTCTCTGATCATTCTTGTCCCACTCCAACAGCTCCACATCCTTCTTGCACAGGGGGCCACAGGCCTAGACACAGTTCTCCAGATGGGACTTAGTTATGGCAGAGCAGAGGAGAATAATCCCCTCCTTCTCCCTGCTGGCCACCTCTCTTTTGATGCAGCCCAGAATGTAGCTGGCCTTCTGGGCTACAAGTGCACGCTGCTGGCTCATGTTCAGCTTTTTGTCCATCAGGACCCCAAGCAGTTCTCCACAGGGCTGCTCTCAATGAATTCTTCTCCCAGTCTGTACACATATCAGGGACTGCCCCGACCAACATTCAGTACCATGTCCTCAGCTTTGTTGAACCTCATTAGGTTCACATGGGTCCATTTTTCAAGCTTGTCCAAGTCCCTTTGGATGGCTTCCCTTCCCTCTGTGCAATCAACTACACCACTCAGCTTAGGGTCACCTGCAACGGGTGGACTTAATTCCACTGGCTAGCTGTCAAAACTAAAGACGGACCCCTGGGAGACTCCACTCATGACTGGCCTCCACTTGGACATAGAACCATTGACCACAACCCTCCAGCTGCAATCATCCAACCAATTATTTATCCATTGAATAATATGCCCTTCAAATCTATACCTTTCCAACTTAGAGATATGTTGTGGGACCATGTTAAAGGGTTTGGAGAAGTCCAAGTAGATGACATCAGTTGCTCCTCCTTTCTTCACTGATGCCATCAGTCCATCATAGAAGGCCACCATATTGGTTGGACACAGTCTACCCTTGGTGAAGACATGCTGGCTGTCTCAAATCACATCCTTGTCTCGCATGTATCTTAATATAGCTTCCAGGAGGAGCTATTTCATGATCTTCCCAGGCACAAAGGTGAGGTTCACCTCTGTAAAATGAGCTTCCATGAAAACTTCTTCATTTGCCCCTTCTCTTTGACTCATATTCATATTTTTAAAGATGGTGCTGTATTCCATATTGTGCTATCACATCATAAGGATCAATGCTCTGAGTTTAGTTCACTATTAAATATCTTTGAGAACAAATAACACCGTTCAAAAAAGGACTATTGGGAGCTTTTTCAAAGCTCATTTGAAAGTTACCAAAAATTAAAGATTTGGGGAAAGTAGATATGTTTTCTTGCTTTCCAAATTCATGACAGAGGAAACTGTAATATTTGCCCAAGTTCTCACCTGAAGAACTACTTCTTTTTTAGGTAAATTCTTTGAAACTTGGGCTGCAAACCAGGCAATTGGAACACACACACACACACAAAAAAAAAAAGGGGAAAAAAATGAAATAAATGAGATAAAATGAAACATAAACCAAAACCAAACCAAGTCTAATCTCCCAAACTGTAGGTTAGAAAGAACTTTAAAAAAGAAGAAAGAAAGAAAGAAAGAAAATAGAAAAATAAAACCAGAGAGTGCTGATTACGTACAAGCTTTTGATTCCAACTGATGTATAGTTAAAAATACTTTGTATGATTCATAGTAAAACTGTGATACTTAGTTTAAGGTTAGAACCGGAACCTGCAGTTTGCTTAAATACGACACAAGTTAACCGTGGAAAACACTGCTTAGTTAAATCTAATAATATCATTTCTATGTTTTGAATACTTATTTAGTGAAAGATTCCCAGTATACAAGTTCTGATTCTTTGAGGTAGGTCTGTGTGAAGTACACAAGCAGAAAGCACAGAACAGACTGTTTCAGCCATGTTATATTATGAACTGTACTGGGGATCAGTTAGAAGTCTGAAACATTGTGACATCAATTTAGGCTGGCTGAAATTCTTGTATCAAAATTGATAATTCATAGGTTCCCAGCTTAGATCTGGACTCGCCGTAAGGAGCTAAAATGCTACAAGAAATTGCTTTCCGTGCTATTACCATGCTTTCACTTTCTAAATCCAAAGACGATTCTGTTGTGAAATGGAAATGCAAAGAAATAGCACAAGTAAGCAGTTTTTGCGAGGACTTAAGTTTGTTTAGTAACCTTCATGCTTTTCATTTTACAGTGCTATCTAACCAGAAGAGTATCTCTTTGAAATAAAAAGCATCATTTGGGTTGTAATAAGAGAGGTATAAAAGGTATTTAAAGCATCCTTTTAAGTATACATTTTAAATGCATATTTTCTAGACTAAAAATCTGTGTTTGTGATTAAATTTAAAGGCATGTTTTTAAAATAATTACATTCAAAAAAAAAAAAAAAGAAAAAGAAAAGACCATCTTCCAGGGGAAAAAAAAAAGCATTTAAAAATAAATTTGTTTGATTACCTCAAAACATATCCCTATTAGTTACTGTCTAGATGCTTGTGGTCCTTCATGCATTCATGCTTACTTTGCAGTTATACACTGTTTATTAATAGCGGTGTTACTGGATTAATATTAATAGTGCAGGCTAAAGATCATTTCCATACTAAAGGAGCATGCACACATGCTGTCCACACTACACAACAGCAACAATAATTAAAAATAAAATAAAATGAGATTGAAATTTGGCAAGCGTCCTCCCTTTTATTTATTTATTTATTTTTAAATCTTTTACCTCTGTGCTGTACATGGCACTAGTAGTTTTGCAGCATGTAAGATAGATGGTTAAAATGAATAATAACAACAGAACAAAATGACTAAGTACAATTGCTTTAATCTCTATGAAGTTCTTGAGAAGCTCTGGACATAGTAGGTGATTATTATTGATATAGCAGTAGTATGAGTTGGTGCTTCCAAATAGAGGAGAGTTGGTGTGTGGTTTGCCATACATATTTACATCTAAACTTAAATACTATTGCTTTTTGTGAAGTTAAAAAAAAAGTTAAGAATTCAGAACCGTGTTAAATTAATCACAAAGTCCCATTTTGAGCTGTTTTGTGTGAGATCTGGCACAGCCATTAGCCAAGTGATTCAGAGAGGAGGTGAAACCATCCTGTGAAATGGTGAAAAAAGAACCTTTGCCTTCAGTAGTTTTAAGTATTATTTGTTTTTTTGTTTGGTTTGTTTTGACATAGGGTAGAGAATATTTGACCAAAGAGATATGTAACAAAGAGACGACTCAAGCTGGAATAGCTTGGAGAGGTGAGAGTATTAACTGTAAGGGATATAACATAATTTCTGAGAAGTTGAGAGAACCACAAACATCTCATGGGAAACATGAGTGATTACCTTACTGTCAATAATTTAATAGTATAGTCCAAACTGACACTTAACATATGGCAACAGGAAAAAAAGTGCTTATGGTATGAGTAAATGCCGGAGGTGAATAGAATGGAGGATCTCAACAAGAGACAATAGATCTAAAGGAGAACAAGACCTAGCATGACACATATCCCCATATCAGATCTGCAAGAAAGGGTTTTCTCATAGCCAGAGAGAAAGTGACAAGTCTCTGGTATGATTTTGACCTGATCCAAATTATGTTCTCCCACTCGGTTCCTCAGCTTGGAACAGAACATGGAATTATTTTCATCAGGCAGTTTGCACATGTATATCATTTTGTGGATACTAAGTTTAAGTTCCGCTCAATATGCAGAGAACATTCCCTGAGCCATTTAATTTTCTATTAAAGACACAGACTCCAACACTACATTTATGATCTGTTACTGTCTCCATGTAGACACCAGACATGTAAACCTGGCCCCAGGCACAGCTGAAAGCTGCCTTCCAGAGCAGATAGGCTCCTGTAGCAAATGTAAAGTGTTTAATGAAGATGAATGTGTTCAGAAAGTAAGTGGCTAGTTATGTACTCATATAGAGCCTATACCTACTTTCGTATGCAAGCATCAAGTGGGAGAATCCCATCTCAAAAAAGCAGTATTCAAAGTTTTTGCTAAACCTTTCGTATCAAAAGAAGGGCAAATAACCCCTTCTTCAAAATGTTTTCATTTGAGGCAAATTAGTAATACTAAATGGGGAGAAAAACAAAAACATTCATATACAGAGAAGATAACAAGCCCAGGAAAAGAAGATAGCTTAAAAGCAAGGAAAAATACATACCTTGCTGTAGCAACTTGAATGATGTTAAAGGAAGGACATAATCTACCAGAAAATCTAGGGTTGAATTCTGCACCCTCTGTATTTAATAACAAAACACTTATTGACATCAAGAGAGGCTTTGTTTCACCCTTGGTTTCCTTCTGCATTTTTCTTTCTCAATCATCCCCCCTCACCTTGCCACTTGGCACCTGCCTCTACTTAATATACGTTCATGTTTTGGGCTCAGGCTACTAACTCCTCACGTCTCACTACTGCACCTCCCATGTTGTATCAACCAACAGAAGGAAAAAAAAGGAGTGGGAAATAACTATTCCTGAAAGACTTTAAGCTTCATTGCAGAGTCAGCAGAGCCTCCCTCATAACAGCAAGTTTCTTATAGGTTTTACTGCAGAAGTGAATTCCTTTTCAGTCTTACAGATTCCCTCCCCACCACCAAAAAAATAAAAAATTAGACTTGCCAAATATATATGCACAGACAGATTTAGGCTTACAAGTCTCAAAGGTATCAAACACAACACATTTTATTTGTTTCACCTGCTTATGGTATGTAGGCACCTGTGACTTATTGGCAGCACATCTTGGTTACAATGGGGGGTTTCAGATATAAGAATTAGTTTTGTTCTCATCTGGCTTAATGTAATTATTTTGGATTCTCTCTTGAACATCTTGCATCTGTTTGAGGTAATTCTGTATGCTTAAAATCATAATACTTTATAAAAAAATCTGTCTTTGGAATCTATAAAACCTAAATACAGGAAAGCAAATGCAACCCAAAAATATGTAATGATTTATTTTTCTTACTACACAGCAATTTCACTTGTGGCAAGTGAAATCAGCAATATGCAAACTGAGCAACAGATACAATTAAATAGTAAGAGTTACTAATAAAAAAGAGCTCTAGCAGCAGTTGCTAGCAGTTGTACCAAATTAAACTGATACAGCTGGTACCTGGCGTAAGAGGATTTAAGGGCAGTATGGGCAGAGCAGTTGGTAGCTGTAGGAGATCATAGAATTGTAGAATGGCCTGGGTTGAAAAGGATCTCAAAGATGATCAGATGTGAACTCCCATTGCTTCTTATAGACTTTCACACCTGTATCTCCAGCAGAGTACAACCTACCTATTAACTCAGATACTAGGTGTTTACCTGCTGAAATTTTCATTTTGTCTAAATATTTTGAGTCTTTAATAGATTAAAAATTTGAAAGTAACTTCTGGTTCAGTGTCCCAGTCATCAAACTTATTTTTTATTGTTTAAGAAACTATTTGAAGTGTTTCACGCAATGGAAAATGGCTCCAATGAGAACAGCTGAGATAACTCTGCCAAAAAAAAATTCCAGATCTTTTGCTTCAAGCAATATTCTGAGTAGCAGAAAATGTGAATAAGATTAAATTTTAATCTGAATGTTGTTTTCCCTCCTCCTGGAAATTTATTCCAACCACAGACAGATCTATTAGGCAAAAAGAAGACCTACCACCCCTTCCCTGTTAACCTGTTTCAAACTGATATGCCCCAGCCACACAATATGGCAAGTTCAGCCTGAATTTGGGAAGAAGGTTTACAAAAATTGGTTGCTTTTTTCATCTGGTTGTATCAGCTCTTTTTTCACGATAACAGCGTGAAGGCCCTAAGACATGCTACCTTTTTGCAGCCGATGCAAATAAGTGTTTGGAGACATGATTGGATTTTTTTGGCTTAGATCCATACATTGGTGATCATTAGCAAAACAGGTTAGAAGGCATGTAATTGCTTAAATAGGTGGCAGAGGGCTAGGAATCTTGGCTTGTAAATGTAATTACGCAGCCTGTCAATTGCCATTGATATCCTTAGATGGATTGCTTGAAAGCATTCAGAAAGCTGGGAGAAAAATGGAGGAATACTACAGAGTCTGCAGCAATGTAAAGGAGTGAATATCTTTTTCCCATCTCTTCATCCTTTCATAAAATTACATGGTGAAGCATTCTTCAGTAGTACTCTTTGCATATTTGGGTGAAGACGTTCAGCATTCCTCAGGTTTTCCTGCATGTGTGCTAGCGTATTTTTGTGTGTTTCACTGATCTTTGAGTTTAAAATGCCTGAATAAATTATCTAATCTGAAATTATTAGTAATCTCTACTTTTCTGTTCTCATTGGTCCATCTGCCCTCTCTTGGTTGACTGTTTTGTCATCACTACCCAATATTTCTTCATATCATCATCTTTTAAATTACTCAATAACGAACTAAAAATTTACTCCTGCAAAATTTCTCTGACTCCTTTCTTCTTTCCTCAGATCTTGTCTGACTTTAGAACCATAGAATCACCAAGGTTGGAAAAGACCTCCAAGATCATCCAGTCCAACCGTCCACCTATCACCAATATTTCCCACTAAACCACATCCCTTAGTACAACATCTAAATGTTTCTTGAACACTTCCAGGGATAGTGACTCCACCACCTCCCTGGGCAGCCCATTCCAGGGCTTAATCACTCTTTCAGATAAGAATCTTTTCCTAATGTCCAACCTGAATCTCTCCTGGTGCAACTTGAGGCCATTCCCTCTCATCCTATCACTACTTATGTGAGAGAAGAGGCCCACACCCATCATGCCACAATCTCCTTTCAGGGAACTGTAGAGAGCAATAATGTCTCCCCTGAGCCTCTTCTTCTCCAAACGGAACAATCCCAGTTCCCTCAGCTGCTTCTCATAAAGCTCATGCTCCAGACCCTTCACAGTTTTGTTGCCCTTCTCTGGACATGCTCCAGTTCCTCAGTGTCTTTCTTGTTGTGAAAGGACCAAAACTGAACACAGTACTCAAGGTGCGGCCTCACCAGAGCTGAGTACAAAGGGACAATCACCTCCCTGCTCCTGCTGGCTGCACTATTTCTGATACAAGCCAGAATGCCATTGGCCTTCTTGGCCACCTGGGCACACTGCTGGCTCATGTTCCACTGAGCATCGACAAACATTTCCTCTACACAGTCTTCCAGCCACTCTGCCCCATGCTTGTAGTGCTGCCTGGGGTTATTGTTGCCAAAGTGCGGGACCTGGCACTTGGTTTTATCGAACTTCATCACACTTTGTAGATAGGAAGGAAATATTTAAACACCTGGTCCAGAAGCCTTTCTGCAGTTTCTTGGATTCTGTAGCTTGACGTATTAAATAGCAGTGAAAATATCAAACAAAGATGAACTGTGCTTGAGAAGAAATGTAAATTCATTGTGGAAGTTACTTGTCAGCTAATAAAAATAAAAATATCTGAAACTCCCATTCAAACAGTGCCCTAGACAAAAATCATATCAATTGCTCCAGAAGTAAAGCCTTCTATTTATTTCCATTGAAATTACAACAGATACAAAGAGCTCAGTAACATTACTTGATATAGCAAAGTCTCAGCTACAGTACTTTATTTTTCAACAGTCATCACCATTAAATATGTATTTTCAAAAGCAATAGACAAGAGCCTACATGTTGGGGTTATAAAAATCTTCACCAGCAGTAGGGACCCACCATTGCTGTCACCACCACAGAAGAGAAGTACATACCACTCACCAACTCGCTGTGCTCATATCCACTGTTTGGGCTCCATAAATATTCAGTAAATGTCAATGAGTATCAATAGGTGCCATTTTTTTGCTTCATATGCACTTCCATGTCTTGTGTCCTTCTGCTACCATCTGTCACAAAGGAACAAAATGTAATGGAATAGCAGTGGGAAAGTTCAACCTCTACTGCCATACCACCAATATCCATCTCCAATGTCAAGGGCCAAAATAATAAAATAGGAGGCACTATTTTCAGAGCAACTTGCATATTATAATTAGTGCCAGTAGATAACAACCTCTTTTATCTGCAAGAATTGATAGAGATCCAATCAAATATTTAAGATCTGGAAACCAAAATACAGTAACATAGCCAATTGCCACCATGTAGATCCCACTATTCTCCTAGCTTCTTACTTCTGAATATTTTCTTCATGCCTTTAGCAATCGCCACTGTAAACCTTTTCCATGTTATAAACAAATTCTAAAATAAGTGAATTCTATTCCATCCACTTGGTGCTATCGAAATACAACAACATGGCTGAATTTCAGGTGGAAATAAGCAGGGGAAAATTACCTTCCCATAGAAGCTTTTCTTTGTTGACATAGGGCTGCTGTGAGCTGCTTCATTCTCCTGCAGCACAAGGCATTTGGAGGGCAGGATGAAAGGGCAGATGGTACAGCAGAATCTGCCAGAACTCCATGGCTTTTCTTCTCAGTGGATGAATTAAAGTAGACTTTGGACTGCAGTGATTTCTCATAGGTGAAGGTTTAGAGAGAACTAATAATGCAGTCATATAGCTCAGACATTGCAGCTTGACCCAGTTCCATCCCTTTCTGAGGACAAACAACAAGTGTATGAAAAGTTGTGTATCTACAATGAAGAACTCAAAAACTGCCTTATCCTGAGGAATCAATGAAATCCCTCTTTCAGATAATTCAGTGATGTCTTCTGATCTGTGTTTAGAGACCTCCAAGATTCTGTTCTCCCACATTTATCATGTGCTTCATGTTTCTCTGCTTTTAAGGAGTTTCTGCTCACAAGTCAGGACTAGAGGAAGAAAAGAGCAAATGCTTAAATTAGAATCACAGAATGAATTATAGAATGGCTTGGGTTGGAAGGGACCTCAAAGATCAGCTAGTTCCAATGGCCCTGCTGCCTCTGACATGAAATGGCATCCAGGACAGGAAGTTCATTCTTCAAATTTACATAGAAAATATGAAGTTGTCTGGTCTTAATAGCCTGGGGCAAAATAGAGATTACCACTGTATATTGACTAGTGGAACACATTTTCTTTCCGAGGTATGTGTACAGACTGTGAGAAGAATTCACTGAGAGCAGCCCTGTGGAGAAGGACTTGGGGGTCCTGATGGACAAAAACCTGGCCGTGAGCCAGCAGTGTGAGCTTGCAGCACAAAAGGCCAACAGCATCCTGGGCTGCACCGAAAGAGGAGTGGCCAGCAGGGAGAGGGAGGGCATTGTCCCCTCTGCTCTGCTCTTGTGAAGCTCCATCTGGAGTACCTCGTCCAGGTGTGGGCCCCCAGCACAGGAAGGACAGGGATCTATTGGAGTGGGTGCAGAGGAGAGCCATGAAGACAATCAGAGGGCTGCAGCACCTCTCCTGTGAAGAAAGGTTGAGGGAGCTGGGCTTCTTCAATCTAGAGAAAAGGCTCCAGGGTGACTTGAGAGCGGCCTTCCTTGAAGGGAGCTTACAATCAGGAGATGGATCGACTTTATACAGGGTCTGATTGTGATAGGATAAGGGGGAATGGCTTTAAAACCAAAATAGGTTTAGGTTAGATTTTAGGGAGAAGTTCTTTACTTAAAGTGTGGTGAGGCACTGGAATAGGCTGCCTAGAGAAGCTGTGGGTGCCCCATCCCTGGAGGCGTTCAAGGCCAGGTTGGATGGGTCCCTGAGCAGCCTGAGCTGGTGTTTGGCAACCAGCCCATGGCAGAGGGTTGGAACAAGATGATTTTTAATGTCTCCTCCAACTTAAGCCATCCTGTGGTTCTTTAAACAATCTGGAGAAGATTTTGGCAACACAGGTGCTACAGAGGTGAAGATAAGGCAAGTAACTAAATGTGGTCAAAAGAAGTGCATGGACATTCCTTTACTTTTATAACCTCTGTAAAATAAAAATCCAGGGTTATATGTCTAGGAAATAGACAAAGGAATACCACAACCTTACTGTTGTTTGTATAGATGAGAATGAACCTTTCCAGAGTGCCAAGTGCCCTAAGAGTTAGGCCGTTCACAGGCAAGCTCTTTGAAGCAGAAAGTTTGTCATTGTTATTGTTTGTGAAGTTCCCTGCTGTAACAGTCATGCAGAAAACAACAGAAAACAGCAATATGCTGAACGTGCCTCCCATATTTGATACAATGAAAACTAGGGAAAAATAAATACATATATACAAACAAAAAAGCAATGAAAATAAAAGTTATTTTCATTGAGAATTAACTTTTAAAAAATCCCTTAAAAACTCTCCAGGGTATTTTGAATCCCTGTAAGTGTGGAAACTACATGGTCATGAATTTTTCTGTAGAATTCTGCAGGCTTTGCAACCACTATAGGATTCTGCAGGGAGCACATGCTTTCTAGCTGTCATCAATGCAGAATAGCTAACCAATAATGTTTGTGTTTTTCAGCACCTTTAATATTTTTTATTCACTTTATCATTTTCCCTTAACTTTTATTAAGCTAATAGTAGGCTTGCATTTGCCAGCCTGATGGACTCGAAGAAGCAATTGTTAAGTAAAGCAAGCCTATCCCTTGAGAGATTCTCTCACAGTCAGATAACAATTCTAATAATAACAGTGATATGGGGAAGGGAGGAAAACAATAATTCGGGCATTAGAATATAGTGCTCATTATGTTAATTCGGTCCATAGCATTTATGCAGTGTTACTTGGCACTAGGAAATGAAATTCAACCAATCTCATTCACATAAGGCCATCATTTGAAGTGTTCAGGGTTTCATTTAGGGCAGGCAGCGAAACAGAATAGTGGTTTAATCCTTTGGCATGTAATACCTACATTCAGAACCTTGCATGCCACAAGAGAAAATAAGGACATTTTTTTTTCCATCAAGTAGCCCCATTTGACTTACTGGACAAACTGCTAGCAAGTATTATTTGCTGTGGTTAGCTGTTTTTATACAGAAGAGGCCCAGGGCCATAAGAAAGACAAGACCCTTTAAAACTGACATATGGAAACACTCTAGTGGTAGTAGTTTGCTCTTTGTCTTTTTTTTATGTGTGTATCACTTATCTGATCCTCTCCGGTGGAGATTCTGCTGTCAGTAATCACCAGCATCCAATCCACTGGACAATTTCTGGATAACTCTTATATTTTTCTGGGACTATCTTAAAGGGAATCAAGAAGTGAGAGTTCATTGTTTTATTAAGCTTTGTGGAAGTATTCAAGTTTACCCTCTACATAAGTGCTGACATGCCATGAAAGGTCTCAACAGTACAAGATTGTAATCCATTCATTGGAGTAAATAGACTCTCCTTTAAGTGATATGTTTGCATCAGAAGGGTTGCACCAGATACACAGGTTAAATGTTGGAGTTATGTGAGGGTCCTCTGGGCATGAAGAAATTGAGGCTGCCCAGTCAGTGAGAGGGAATAGGTTTCCTCCACAACTGACTTTCTTTCTCTTCTGATGTTCATAATAGTGTGATATTCCAGAATTTCAGGCTTAAAAGTGGAGTTCTGGTTCTACAGACTGCCAGGGCATGGCAGAGGTGATGAACAAATAAATCTCACTCTCACATAGTGCTGGATCCCATTCCACCCTGTTACGCTTGTATATTTGTCATGGTAGCTTAGAAGAGCATGCAGGACTACCAGCCCTGCCCCCATGGTCCTATGGCCTCAGGCAGAAGGACTTAACGGGAGAAACAAGGGCTGGATATTCCATCCAAATTCTAGGCAAGCTTTAGGAAGGAAGGGAGAGAAAGAAAAAATGAGAGAAAGAACAAGAAAAAATAAACATGGCTTTCTTCCATCTCCCTGTTCCTCCATATCAGTTTCCAAGAAGGAACTGAGCAGAATCATAATTCCATTGAAATCACCAGGAGTTGATTATGCTCCTTTTGACTGCAGTAAGAATAAGTCCTTACTGTATAATACTGATAATATTTTTTTTTTCCTTCTCAAAATTTGAAGGGGAGGAATATCAGAAAGGGACATACTGTTGGGAGAAAGAGAGTACTGATTAACTACCTTCTTAACTAAATAAAAAACATCTTTTGCTACCTAGGAAAAACAAACAAACAAAAACTACAGGCATGCAAAAAAAAAAAAAAAAAAAAAAAAAAAACCAACCATGAATAGACCAAATCAACCAAAAAAAAAAAGACCAATAAAAAAATGTACACACCAAAAAAATAAACTAAACTTTCTGGATCTACACTTGATCATATTCTCTCCAGTAAGAAGATGGGAGAAGAGCATGTAGAACTTCTCGAAAGAGCACGCTAAACTCTTTGAAAGGGATGTAGATCTGAAAATGGGGGCTGCTTACGGGATCCTTGTGCTGAAATACTGATGGTGGCCATACCAAATTGTTTGTTCATCCATACCCATAATTTAAACTGAGTCATTCAGATATTAGACCTCAGTAGGTTACCATTCAGAAAACATAATATTAACTTAGTCACGGTATTGTGTAGGTGCATGGACATTTGGTTTGCTCTCAGCTCCATAGTGCCACAGCTCCACTGCACCTGAGCTAGCTAATTGAAAGCAAAGACAATGGGTCCTGCAATTGCTGCTGTTCCTTGCACGGCAACATCTGTGCAAAGGGGAAGAACATGGGGCAGATCATGGGGAGCTGCACACTGCAGGTGCTTGATGAAGATCCGCATGGTGGCATTGGCTGGTTTTCAAGATTGCTTGGATAATTCAGTTATATTTCCCACTGATAGTCTACCATTATAATAAAATAAAATAAAATAAAATAAAATAAAATAAAATAAAATAAAATAAAATAAAATAAAATAGAAGTAAAATAAATCTTTCCTAGAACCCTGAGAAATGAATGTTGGGGCATCTGAACTCCTTAATGTCATTTCAATTCTTGAAATTTTATTTTTATTTTTCTTTAAGTAGAACATTGTCACTGAAGTTATTTTCAACACATCATATGGATTTTTCATTGAAACATCTGTGTTAACTTTTATCATCCTTGCTCTGCTTTGTAATTTTGGCAACAGATATAAAGAATGAGCAACCCAGAGCACAGTAATATAGTGGGAAGCATCCTTCATAAGTCAATTGAGGAATTTAATAATCTCTTTAGAAATAAGCTCTGCAGCTATGAGAAAAATGTGTGGGTTAAAGGCCTTCCAATTAAGAAAGGTTTCTCTGTGGATTTATAGGCTGGTGGTTAGCTCTTCCTGTTCGTGTTTCCATGGCAACTGTCAGGTAGATTTTCTGCTACTTGCTAGGAAGTTGGAAATGTTGAGTCTGGTTGAGCCTTTCAATTCACTGAAGCTTAAATGAAATTCTTTGCAAGGAACTGGCATTTAGCCTGGGTCATTTATTCATATCTAGAAGAGAAATCAATTACACTAATCAAATGTGCAAATTTTTTTTTTATTGGAATTATTTTGGGTACACATTTTATTATTGTTATTCTTGTGCCACAATCTATTTTTAATGCTAGGAGAGGAAAGGTTTGAAATGCTGCAGCTGGCCTCTTTGCTACCGATGGCTTATGGCTTTAATTACAGCCCAAGACACACACAGGCACGTCTCTTCCTGGTCTGCTTTTACAAGCTATAATCACTCCTACTGATATTCATGATACCAGCTCGAATCTTGTAGACTCATTAGAGTTGAGACACCTGTATTGCAAGAAACACAGCTTACCACCTCTTCTCCTTTCAATTTTCTTGTCTTGTTGATTTGTTTGAATTAGGCTTGAGGAAAGCAAATACCTTGTATGCTGTTATTCAAACTTTCTGCATACATCATGTGTTAATTCCACATCAGAATCTCTGTGTGTTTGCGCATTTCATTGTACTCCTTCTATTTCGCATCCCACACTGACTGCTGCTTGACAGCTCCATGCAAGTTTCATTCTTTTAATTCTCTAACATCAGATACGTAGGTGTACACAGCTTGTACCTATGCTCTCAGCCTTTCTGTAATGCATAATCTGTACCACCCAACGAGCTGTGTCCTGCAGGCTTTATGTGAATAATGCCGTGTAGACCTCATTGACTTTTCTTGCAAGAATAAAGCCAGCATGTCTTGGCCCAAAGATCACAGATTATCTAAACAGAGGCAGGATAGTCTTCTGGGAAAAGCAGTTAAGACCTTGGAAAACCTAGGGGTTGACTTCCTTGCTCTGCCCCTAGCTTCCAGGGAAAGGGAAGATTCATTTAGTGGCAGATCCCGTACTGTCACAGCTCAGCTGAAGTCCTCTCATCCCAGAGTTAATGGAGCTGTGACAATTTATGCCAGCTAAGAATCTGCTCCATTACCCGAGTCTCACTCCAGCTGTATAATAGAAATAATAGCATTACCCTGCCTCAGAGAGGTGTCGTGAGGATAAACAGTTAGATGGGAAAGTGTTGTGATACTATGATAATGAGGACCAGAAAAATACCCGCGATAGACAGAAATCAGCATAACTGATCTGACATTTACTTTTATTCTTTCAGTCCTTCTGCCACATAGAGACAGTAATAGCTTGACAAGGGAAAAGAGATGCTTAGCCCCTAGTTCTCCTCTCTCTGTTTTGCTTGCTTTGGTTGCTTGCTTTCATTCTTTCTTTCTTGGGATTTCACTCACCTTTCCTTAAAAGCTCCTAAAAAACAGCTGACAAATATTTTATTTCACTTTTCACACTCACCTTTTCCCAACATACTTAATTGTTCCCTTTTGAGCTATCCTGCTTATCCTTGTTTTCATGACCTAAGTCCAAGCCCAAAAATTGCACATACAGAAATCCAAACAGGCTTAGTGAACTTTCTAGAAAAAATTATTTAATCAACATTGATAAAGCATCCAGAGACCTGGTGCTGTAAATTCTAGCAGTCATTTCCAAATAAAGTCACTTTCTCAGAGAAAGAGAACAAATTTGAGTCCATGGAGGCATAGCACTTTGTGCTAGGGTGCCATACATAAGATATTAAAACCATTTTTAGACTGAAGATTTTGTATATTACACAGTTGGTTGCTAGAAGTGGTGTAGGAAGGTAACTCGAGTGCCTAGTTTCAATAACTGACTGTTTTACTCAGGCAGATTTAGCACCCCCGACTAATCTCCTAGGTTTTAAGTTGATATATGATGTAGAGTGCCTCAAAGTGTAACTGTCTTTAAGATCTCAGTGTGTATCTTTCTCTTTAGGTCTGCCAGGTTGCTGGCCTGAGCCTTTCTGTGCTTTCTTCACGAAGGGCACATCACTCTGAGCACCAGTGCAAATGGGTTGGTATTATCAGAAAAGCATCCACCAGGTGAGAGGCTGGATGAACTCCTGCATGTGCATGTGGAAGCAGCGCCCTCTGTCACACACACTGCAGAGACTGCTGAATGAGTGTCTGGTTCTTAACATCAGAGGACACTTGGATAAAACACTCTGACCTTCTGCACTGGTTTAGGATTGTGTACTTCACCAGAATACGGAGCTGGTCCTAATGCCTAAACTGGATTATAAAGTATCTAAATCCTGAGAGACTAAATTGCTTTGCACCACAGAAAGATAAAAAGAAACAAAACTACTGCCAGTTCCACCAGGACTTATTAACAGTTCTGATCTGAGGTCTGTATTGACATCTCTGGATATCTGGTTTTTAGTACTTGTTTTCATCAGCTATGCCTGCTCGGAGAACAGCCTCCACAACAAAACATCTCTGTTGCATTTCTAAGATTATGATCCTACTCCACTTCCCCAGCAAAACCACCTGGAACAGGCAGGACTAATTTTTCATTATCATTGTAAAAATGGCTTGTGTGATCATGAAAGGCTTGAAAATATTCCCTTGTTGCCACCTTAAAGTTAACAGTGCTAAGCAAAGAGAAGACAGGATCTCTCCATTACATTTTGGCATATTTCAATACATCAGGGATCACAATTCCAAGATGTTTCGATTACTACCTGGATTTTCTCTCCTTTTATTTCCTGTGGCTATTCTGAGTTAAGGCTCACAGTGAAAGAAGCCAAGTGCCTACTTAACCTCACTCTAGCACAACACATGGGCAAGAAGAGGCTG
Organism: Numida meleagris; assembly: GCF_002078875.1. Lineage (NCBI taxonomy): Eukaryota > Metazoa > Chordata > Aves > Galliformes > Numididae > Numida > Numida meleagris. Next base: position 5,412,827 of record NC_034409.1, read on the forward strand.
GGCAATAGCTCTACTTAAGTGCTCACAGGTAGTGCACCTGACCCAAGAAGTGGTGAGTTGGCAATTAGGGTGGTATTGCTGTGCTGGAAACTTCATCCCTCTGTGGTGCAAATATGCAAGAAATCAGGGAGAACAGTGACTGCAAAACAATTTTTTAAAATCATCTCTATGAATACATGCAGAATATCTGATTCTAAAGCAGTGCTGTGTGTAAACTGAAGAGTCAAAGTGGCAAAGGGCTGAAAAGCAGCGATGCTTGTTACATAAAATCTGAAGTCGTACATTCCTTCACTGCTGTGTATAGCCACATCTGTTTTAAATGTAAAGGCTGCTGTTGCAGGTGACCTTATATACTTTCAAGCATTAGAGTATGTTAGCAAGTGTGTTTTGGAAAGGTTAAAAAAGATGTCATTTCTTTTTTCAGAAGCTATTAGTTGGATACAAGCTGAGTATTTCAGCCACGTGTTACTGCAGGAAATATGGAGATCACTTCAGATTCAGTAAAAATTTGTTCTTCTTGACATGGTGGCAACTAATTAATGACTATAGTTCTTCATCACAATATGAGTATAGATTCATATTTCCATTTATGCATGTGCTCAAAGGATTTTCTATACAAAATTACATTCTGTGGTTCTTCTCAACCATTCTGTTACAAGGAAAGGTATGGATTTACCAGGTCATTCTCTTTCCTAGTAAACAAACCTACAGAATGAAGAAAAAACGAGCTTTTCTTTAGGTGCATTGTTTAGACTTTTTTGAGGAATGGGGACTGATAGCTAAAGATAGGACCAAAACTAGGAAAGGTAAGAAAAAACCCTGCCAAATATCTCGCCAAATAGCTAGTGAGGGCTTTAAGCTGAGTATGGAAGGGGACAGTGATAACAACTTCAATTTGGGCTAACAGGGACATCAGGATGATACTTTCCAGTTCAATTCTTCAACTTTTCAATTCTTCTCCTACTTAGAGTAATGTAAATCTCAAATAACTTCCTGGAGACCAGTGCAGTGATCCAAATTTATGTTACTTTCACTTTTGTGGTTCAAGATCTTTACAGACTGAAGATTTAGAAAGATGGCTGGGGAGGCAAATCATGAAGCTTTAGATACATTCTACATTTGCTGTATGGATATATCCACTTTTCCAGCCCAGAGAACAGCTCTTGAACATTTAAATGCTGTATTGACACTGAAGGGCTACTATTTCTTACTGCTGCATATGGGATCAACTTACTTCCTTTCAGGCTCTCCCTCTTTACATCAGCAGAAATGAGCCCATGCCACATAATTCCCCCCCGAGGGAGAACAAAAAGAGACAGCTCAGCCAAACCACAGAGATGATTGTTCGTTATCTTACACCCTTTCAAATATTAGCAAGCACACATCACCAGGAAGATCTTTACACTGCATAATTTAAATCCGAGAGAGAAATTTATTTGAAAATGTTTCAGCCACTACTGATTGTTCTTATTATTAAAAAAAAAAAAAGAGCTAGTCTTAATTGTTGCTATGGTAACTGACACATCTGCCAGGATATGTTGCAGTGGGAAAAGAGTGTGAATTCTGTGAACATTTCCTGTTGTCTTTCCATGGAAAGACTTAGAGCAGGGCTCCTTAGTGGCAACTTTACAAACTCAACTAGAAGGCACTGTGAAATTGAAAGGCGAGCAGTGTGAAATGAACGGAAACAAGCACTCTTGTTTAAGTAAGCGAGCAGAAAGTATACAATTGGCCAGTAGAACTCATTGCCTTATTGGAAAAAAAGGATTTGTACAGTTTAAAATCCTGTCAGGCTTTTTATATAGATGATAACATCCGCACTTGGTTAGAATTCAAATACCTATATTTTTAACAGACTCCACAGAATTACCCTTTCTGGTTCAGGCCAGGAAGGAAGGAAGGAAGGGAGCAAAGGAAGGAGTTCAGATTCTTTTGAGTTTCCATCATCCAAACATGGCCTTAACACAGCATGAGTTTGTAATGCTTGTTTGGATGTTTGTCTATCCCACACTTTACAAAATAAAAATAAGGAGAATATTTCTCAGCATTTATCTCTCATTGTCAACGAGGTGACCTGAATCTTCTCTTTCTCACCCTTCCCACTTACCCACATTTTTGTGTTTCACTCTGAAAGAATTTCAGATGCGCTGCTCCTCTATTTGTAGCTCAAACAATCAACTGCAAGGTGGCCGGTTTCATTCAAAGATAAACAAACTTCTAACAAAACCCCACTGATTTAGAAATGACCAACTCTGCTGACACTGCAGGCTGCAGGGGACTTAAACAACCCTGGGAAGTTGGCCATTTACTGTACTACAGAGGAAGAACCCCTGTTGTTTCATTGGCCAGGGAACAGCTGCTTTTTTTTTTCTTTTTCTTTATTTCTCTTTCAAAAAAAATCAATTTCTGTATTGTTTTATAAAATGATGATAGTTTAAGGTTTTGCTGCTGTTTTAATGCAATATATAAAACACCATAGCTTCCACAGCATCCTTTGCCTGGCACATTTATTGATTTCAAATTGCTTATTTGGAAGATTGTTAGCATTTTTTTCTTCTGAATCTAATGGCTTATTCCTTCATGTTCATGACTTCTGACCTTTAGCACTGGGATTTCTTATCTTGATCTTGTTCTTCTTGATGCCTCTTTCTCCCTGAATTAAAGCAAGTTTCTATTCCATTTGCTTTTTTTTCTATACAAAAGGATTGGAAAGACATACATTTTGTGTTCTGTCTCCTTTCAGACTCAGAGGGCTTCTGGCTGACAAATAAAATGGTCTAATATTTCAAAGGTAAAATAAATGTTTGTCAAACACAATGGTTGCATGTTCAGTCTTCTTTTATGGAAATGGCCTAATATCAATGAAATGCAGCCTCTGTATCCCTTAGAGAAACCAAGGAGAGGAGATGACTACACAGTCAAAATTTCTAAATGTCAGGGCTACTTCCAGTGCAGATGTGAGCAATATCTTAACTTGTCCTCTCTCCCAGAGTGTATTCATTTCCTTTATTAGACTTACACAAATTGACTATTACACTTTTTTTGAACTAGAGATTGATTTTTTCCAGTAAAGTCTTTTTGCACCAGCTACCTCCATCTGAGTTTTCTTAATTGTAGAACTGACTGAAGTCATTTCATTATCAAGAGAAAGACATCTTTTTTTTTTTGCATTCTTTGAGGGAAAAAAAAAAGAATAAAAGTTTTTAGCAAGTCTGAATAGCAAAGATCAGCAATTTTCAGATTTGAGAGTTATGGATATATTCTTTAATTACTGGAGAACTCAGCGAGATCAACTACATACCTGTATCTTCCTCACAGATTATATCCACATGTGCAGTCGTTTGGTCCTGGGAGCGACTCCTGGCCTTTGTCCCAGCATCACACAACATGGACTGAGATTTCAAGCCTTTCCACTTCCAGAATGTTCTTAGTCTGGATGTCCTTTAGGGAAAGTGTGACAGATTTATGGCCTTCAGGGTTACTATTGACTTGTTCATGAGGGTTTTCATTTTCTCAGTTCTGAATGCCTGAAATAACAAAACAACCATGCCACAGTGCTTCAGAGAGACGTTTCTTTAAAATGACTCAAGGACTACACAGTGTTGTAGGCCTTGAATATAGCATGAGAGCTGTAAGAGAAGTCTAAGCCTGATGAAGTAATAAGACTATGCAGAGAGGAGAGCTAAAGAAGCTGCAATTTCATCTATATTTCATATAGGACACAATCTGTGGAGAGAAAAGTGATCTGAACAATATCCAGGTGTCATCTGTGAGGCATGTAGCTGGTTTCCTTCAAAAGAGAAGTCCAGATGTGAACTAACTGATGTATGTCATAGAATGACTGATGAACTAAGATCAGACAGCTGTGTGGATGCAAGTTTCCTCTCCCAAGCTTTGGTTGGTTTTTTTCTGTTTGTTTTGTTTTGTTTTGTTTGATTTTCTATTGAACAGCTTTGCAGAAAAATTCTTCAGGAAACCAAAGGCAAAGAGGTTAGCCTGATCCATTTTTAGTGGATTTTTGGTGTACTGCTTGTTAATGAAGACACATCTAAGGAAAAAGTGAGATTTTTACACTTTTGACTGTGTGGGAGAATTGCTGAAACCCATCTCTGGACCAAGGCATGCTATAAGTGATTCCATTTAACAGAATTCTTCAGAAGGGAAAAGGAACTGGTAACAGTATTTACTTGATTTTTTTCTTTTCCATTTTTTCACAAAGGTGATCATCCCCCTATACTCAGCTCTGGCGAGGCAGCACCTCAGATACTATCTTCAGTTCTGGACTCCTCACTACAGGAAAGACATCAAGACCCTGGAGCATGTTCAGAGAAGGGCAAAGAAACTGGTGAGTGTCTGGAGCGTAAGTCTTCTGAGAAGCAGCCGAGGGACCTGGGATTTCGTCTGGAGAAGAGGAGACTCAGGGGAGACCTTAATGCTCTCTACAAGTGCCTGAAGGGAAGTTGTGGCAAGGTGGAAGTTGGCCACTTCTCCAGCAAAAATAGCAATAGGATGAGAGGGAATGATCTCAAGTTGCATCTGGGGAGGTTCAGGCTGGATATTAGGAAAAATTTCTTCTCTGAAAGAGTGGTAAGGCACTGGAACAGTCTGCCCAAGGAGGTGGTGGAGTCACCGTCCCTGGAAGTGTTCACAAAACATTTAGATGTTGTACTAAGGGACATGGTTTAGTGGGGAAATACTGGTAGTAGGTGGACAGCTGGGCAGTATGATCTTGGAGGACTTTTCCAAACTTGGTGATTCTATGATTCTATGAAACTCCAAAGTATGTGTGATTTGTTAAAAATAGTTAAGATATCATATTATTAAAAGAGAAATTATAACGTAATTCAAAACAAATTCTTTTATTGTAGCTTATTTTCCTTTACATGGAAATAAAAAGAATGGAAATACCAAAAAAAAAAAAAAATCCAAATTTGAAAAAATTTATTGGATAAAACTGAACTGTTCCTTACACCTGCTTACATTATTGTCCACATTTTTTCATGAAGATTACTCCAAGTTATGTTAGCTGGTTTGTATCACATGTCTTTTAGGCTATACATTTATTTTTAAAAAATGAGGAAAAGTAATAGGACAGACTGAAATGAAGGAACTGTCTTTGAATTTCTGGGTTTCATATTCAGCGTCCCACTATGTCCTTTACAGAACCTCAGAAGCTAGAGATGGTAAAGAGATTAGATTATCCAATCTCTCTTTCTTAAAATGCAGAATTCCATTTGCTTTGATATCAAATCAAAAGAAACTGAAATTGAACTATACATAAAAAATTAAGCCAAATGGTCCTGGCCTTAGAATACAGGTTACTTTACTATTTTATATTTCATGTCTCTAAGGGATGATTTTCTTAAAACACAAATGGGAGTTGGGTGTCTGAATCAATGGAGATTGGATACCTCGTTCCCATTTGTGCCTTTGAAAATCTTTCTTTTATAAATCATTGTGGAATTCCTATACTATGATAGAATGTAAAAAAGGAGAGAAGGCTTAGAAGTAATGCTTGAAGTTCTGAAGACTGCAAGGATACACTTTCTACTTTCTTGCCTTTGAAAATGATATTCTTGGTTAAGTTTCTCTATTTAAATACAGCTGTTCCTTTGCAGAGAATTATGGTTTGCAAATTATGATAACCAGCTTTCCTGGTGCTGGTCATTCAAAATACTGTTTTATGATCTTTAAAAAAAAATCCATTATTGTATGCACTCATTTTTACTAATAATCTGAAAAGCACAGGGAGATGAAAGTGTTCTGTAGCTTTCTGGGCAACTGATTGCTGTAATTATTGCAACACTTTTAACTTACTTCTGTTGCTTTCAATTTTTTTTCTTTAATTTTGATTCTTTCTGAGCAGTTATTATGCTATCCTAACAAGAATGTACAGAAAATCAATGACTTGAAAAGGTCAACATACTGTAATATGACTTAACTTGGAAACATTGTGCAATGTGGTGTTACTCACATTCTAATCCTGAGTTTTCTTCTTTGTTGTAACAATCCTTCCTCACATTTTAAAAACCTGATCAAGTGTAACTCCTTCAAAATAAAATCATTTCTGTTAAGTATTGAGTAACCAACACCAAGAGATATTCTTCTTTCCCATCACTTTCTTTTTTCATCACATTGAAACTCAAGAGAAATGTTATTCTGTCTGATTTGTAAGATTTTGAAGGTTTGTTTGTATCTTCCTGCAAGATAAAATGTACAAGGTCTTAAAACCAGGCTGGAATTCATTCATAAATACAGGCAATATGCTCAGGGAAATGGAAGATACGGAATAGGAAATTCAGTTTGAGAAAGATTAAACATTTATGAATACATTAACAATTGAAGAGTACATAAAACAATACCTAATGGATATACTAATTTTTATACAACGTGTTACAAATTTTACAGTTCTTTAAAAGTTATTCAACTAAATATGGCACTAAAATATTTTTTATAGATCTTGGAATAAAAGAAAAAAGTTCTGAAGTCTGAAAAAAATACTAATGTGAACATATACAGAAAGGGCATGAAGAATCATGTAATAAGCTTCAGGGTTGTTAGAGTGACATGAAGTTGCAGAAAAAATGTAGAAAAGAAAGAGGAATTAGCCTGATGGAAATTCAAAGAATTAAGTATCAGCCAGAACTAATTTATGCAAAAGAATATCTTTTGCAAATTTGAATGTCATCTTTGATGAGATTATGAGTTTGGTAAGGATAATTGAGATGAAACATATTACTTTGAGCATGCAAATTAGGTATTACAATGCCTGAAATGACCTCACATGGTGATTTGCAACACCTGCCTAATATAGCACTTCAGCTGGGCTTAGGTAGTACATAAATACCTGGTCCATGATAGCTGTGTAAATGTACTATCAAAGGTGCAGGCAGATGGGACCATGAGTTAATCTAACAATTTCTTGTTGTTGAAAGAGGTAGTACTGGCCCTGCCTCCCCTCTCTTCCACTCTTTTCCACTTTTTTTCTGTTTCAGGCCATTCCCTTCTGCTGTCTGTGGTACAGACATAGCAGCTAACTTGATTTGCAAACTATATATGAATTTATTCATTGTTTCACTGGGCTAATTTTCTTTCTCATTAATAGGTAGAATTGGCTTATCAAGAAGTCAGGCAAACGTCAAAATCTGCACATGGAAAACATTTGGATCATGTAGACAGAAGCCAGATAGGAGAGAGAGAAAAATGGGAAAAGTCAGAATGCCTTCTTTTGATGAGAGAGCTGCTGATACTCTTATAGTTGTGATACCTCCATTTGGAAAACAAAATTCCCTTGAAGCATGAACTGAAGCATCTTGAAAGAAGCTTCATCGTCTGACAAGTTTAGGTAGACAAGTTCTGAGTTTTTACCCACTCTACGTCATTATTGAGAGAAAGACGGGATGGGCCTAAAATCTACCTTGGAAATCTCCATGCTTGGAGAAGATGATTTAGTAAATACAGGCACTGGGATCGGACCTAGAAAACATGAAGCTGTGGAGTATGTATGTTCACATTTATGATTTTAGAAAATAACCACGATGGTTTAAAACAAATGAAAACAAGCAGAAACGAGAAATGGAAGTGATGGCTTGTGATCCTACAGACTTGAATAATAGATTGACCAGCTCTCTTGCTCCCACATGCCTAAAAGTGATAAAGTTCGTACTGGGTATTCAAATGCATGTATAAATGAAAATTATAATTTTGAAATGTAACAATATTATAATTAAAGAATAGCTTCACAGAAAATCATTAAAATGTTGAAGATTAAACTCAACATCAGAAAAAGTACTTAATGGAAATGATTTGCTCTGTGAAAGTATTTCTAGTACGATTCTTCAGGAATCTATATTAGGGCTGAGACAATTCAGCGTTTCCATAGTGATGTAGAAGTAAACATGATACAGCTGCCAAAAAATAGGTAATTATTGTAGGAATGATAGATAACAATAGTGACAAGGAAATCTTGCAGAACAGTCTGACAAGCAGGGTCCATTCAAAGGAAAACACCTACAGATATTTGCATCTGCATTGCTAGCTGCCCATATAAAAGTGATAACATTACAGAATCAGGGTCTGCATCCTGGTAAATCACTAACCCTAAAATTACACAATGTTGTAGTCTAATGGGAACCTAATATGAAATCCTAACAAGTTATTGTTCAGGAAGGACAATTGTAACTCTTGGAGGAGTAGATTAATGATAAATGGCATTAAGGATCCACGTAATCTTTCTTGGCCTTGTTTTTATTTAAATAAAATTATTATTATTATTATTATTAAAAAAGTGGTTTAAAATAGATATGGTACAGGCAAAGCTACAATGATTATTTAGATGCTTTAAAAACATTTGTGTTTTTTTTCCTATTTAAAGACCTTAGAGCATCTCTGTTCTCAAAGTCCACACGTAACAAAAGTAAAGGTTTTCTTGCCATGAGAAAAAGGTTGTGACTGGAGGACACAATTCCTTGAACTCTGGGAAACCTACTTTCATGAAGAAAATATTCCTTTGTTTCATATAGAAGGTAATTTCTTCCAGAGGTGAGGTGTTTTGTTTTTTTTTCCTAGGACAGCTTCTCAGATTAATTTGTGCATGGCTGTCCTGTCTTGATTAACTCTGTGCTCTTCCCTTGGAGCAACTCGACATGCACAGCCACAGCCTGAAGGAAGGTTGAGAGGTGACCTGATAAGTACATCCAGGAGCAGAAATTCAGAGGTTTTAAATGGCTCTTTAAGCTAGCAGAGAAGGTTGTATTAGTGGAGATGAAACAAGACAAATTCAAGCTGGAATGTAAGTACCTGCTGCAAACAGTGGAAAGGATTAATCGCTGGAACAAATTACAAATGGAAATGCTGGTTCCTCTGTCCCTTGATGTCTTTATGTCAAGTACAGATGCATTTGTGGTAATCAAACAACAACCTTTTCTTTTAATTCAATTTTTAATGGTTTCTGATATACAGAAGGTCAGAGTATATGAGATGAAAGTTTTATCTGTCTGAGTAAAAGAACGTTGTTATGGGATTATTACATGACTATTTTATTTTTATTTATTTTCTCTTTATATTACTGATACATTTAGATATATTTATATAAATTAGCAATGTAATGATGTAATATGTATATTGAAATCAGCTATTCTAAAGCTGATTAAACATTAATAGAAAATTTAGTGTGCTTGTTTCACTTTTTCTGTTTCTTTTCTTTTACTTTATGGTCCGATATATTGGATTTCAGGTTTCTGCAAAGAAGCCAATGAAGATGTGAGGATCATAGAATTTTGCAAGACTAAATGTGTTTTTCTCCTCTTTTTCATGCGTTTGGTACATGAGTGAATGCCAACTTGTCATTTTTTTCCCAATATAAACAAAATATTAACACCTGTTCTCATAAAATCAGTAACAAAACTAATATTTGTATCCTGTGAGATTATAATCCAATTTAAGTAGAGAGAGAATGAGTTCAAAAGAATCCAGATGTGTGACTAGTCACCTAAACCATATGAGAATTTTCCAAAATTTCTTTTTACAAAAGGGGTTAATGAAGAGTCAGTAATAAGTTAGAGAACAGCAAACAAATACTCATTCAAACATTTATGCTTGACAATTTCAGGATTTATAAGCATTTTGGCAAAACATCTGGCTCAGTAAATATTCAAATAACATGACCCCTCAAGAAGCAGTGGGTTGATTAATTGTGTTTATTTATGAAAATATTCGTAAGGGGTTTTTTTGTTCCAGTTTTTGAAATCAAGCATTTCTAAGACAGAATGTAAAGTGAGATCTTAAAGTATGATGAAAAGATCAAATGGTTTTGATTAGAGTAGGGTAATACACAATGTGTAGTGGAAGTGATTTATAATGCAGTTAGTTTGATCTAGATGTCTCTCAACTTGAACCTTCCATCTTTTTCTCTAAAATTTACTCAGCTTGTGATGAAATGTTATACCAGTTGAGAGTCTTGAGATTCTCTGAAAAACAGTAGTGCATGTCAGTGACTGCTTCTCTTAACGAAATACTTAAACTTGATTTTGAGAAGAAATTTCTTTAGGGTTTGTCAATTAAGTGTATCCTTTTCAGCTATCTAGTTTTTGTGAAAACGGCTATTTACTGCTTCAATTAAACTATGATTTAATAGGCAAAAACACAGGTAACCATCAAGGAATCAGTACGTAAACAGCCATTTTCAAGAACATATGGAGTAAAATGGGCAGTTTTGGTTTTTGTTGCTTTTTTTCTGGGGGGTTGGGTGAAGGTTGTTGTTTTTTTTCCTTTACTCACCTGAGTCATTTTAAAAAGATTGATAATTTGTTCCTCAAACTTTTTAATTATAATGTGTAACTGAAGCACTTACATTTCAATTAAAACAAAGCAGTCTAAAACCATAGGGTGTTAGAAGCTTATAAGCAGGGTATAATTTATTGCCATTTTGAAAATAGATATAAGGGAAATAACTACATTGATATGTTTCTTTTTGTGATCTGAAAATATATGTATAAATGGCAGGAAAATGTTAATTGACCTTAACCTTTTCTGTGACAAGGCTCTTCAGCAATGTAGTAATACTTTGCACTTATATAGTATAGTACCTCTTATCTAAATACCTTATCTAAAAATTAATCAAATCTCACAGCACTTCTTTGATGTAGGCATATAAAGTATTAAATAGGTGATTAAACTGTGAAGATTACAGACGAAAGCCAACATTTTCAAAATAGGGTGTCTAATGTTAAGAATTAGACCCTACATCTGCTTATTGTACTATGTTATTTTCATTAATACCACACTTTCCACTGATCCCAGGCCTCTAATGACACATACACACAGAGCTTTTGACCCACAAGGTCTTTGGTATAAGAACTTGATTATATTGTCTTTCATAATGTCAGACAAATCATAGATCAGGTGGTGCGCTAAATGCTGCTTGCTGGAAAGAGTCATCCATTCATCCTTAATCCTCCTGATTCTGCTAGTTTACCACACAAGAGAATTTACCTTAGTTACATAGCATGGCTTTGAAGCACTACCACCATCTAAGACATTGTTGAATATGCCTCTCTCCAACAACAGCTGAGATAACTAAGAATCTAGCTAATAGACATGTTTAATTTTTAGATAGCCTTATTTCACTCTAATGAGAGGAAGTTCTTCTTGTGTTGACCTGATTAACATAGCAATGCTATAATTCCAGTTTTAAGAAAGTAGACTGAATAGGTAATCTAACAGATAACTTAAATAGAGCACTTTGAATAACTTATTTCTTATTGTCTTGGAGACTCAAGACATAAAGATTATTGTTAACATATGTTACAATACGGATAGCCATATAAACTTGCTGCCTAACAAGGTTTACACTCACAAATCCTGGAAATGCAAGGTGTTTTCAAGCTAGATGTAGCTACATGTTTTCAAAGATTAACACGGCACTCAGATATGGCACCTTATTTCTAAGATTCCTTGCCTAAGGAAGCAGTCTGGTGTCAATTCAAACAGGTACCTGTTCAGGATGGGCTGTCCCTATTGCATTTAATTCATTCATGATGAACTTCAGAAGGACATCTTCTTTCCAACAACCAAGGATTCCCCCTTAGAATTGATCAGGATTATCAGCAGTGAAAAATCTGTGTTAGAACCGTCCTCTAATTCCCAGCTGCCTTCTGTGCTGATATAAGTAGACACTTGAATTCTAGGTAACAAGTGCCTTATACCAGGTATTTCCAAAACAGAGATCAACAATTCATAGGGAAAAAAAAGGACATAAGTTTTTAATGATGTATGGATACTTTATTTTCACAGGAGTCAATGTACATAGATTCATGGCAATATTTCCTGGGAATACTTCTAGCTTGTATACTTTTATCTGTTACATCTCCTCTACCTGTCAGTCTTGTTGGTTTTAAGTTTCTTTTTCCTTTACTTTAATATTGAATATAAGTCACTCAGACTAAAGCAAAAGCGTGCAATTCATATCTGGACACCGCTAACCAAAAATATAATCGTTTGACATTTGGTCTCAAAAGCACTTCGCAGGAGTAGGCTGATTTTATTTGTGCCATGTACTGCATCAATGAAAAAAATGCAAGAGATAAGAACATGACTCACCTTCCCTTTCAAGCAATGGAGCTATCTCAGCTTATTTCATTTGACAGGGCTCTAGAACAACTGTATGACCTTGTTGTATCTAATGAAGAAATGAAACTACCAAATTTTAAAAAGTTTCATGTGTTTGTGGGTGAAAGTCACTGAAGTGAAAATCTTTCCAAAGAATCAAATATATTTTCAAGTTATTTATTAAAATAACAAAATGCGAGTTCAGAAAACACATTTTGTGTTCCTGTCACTCTGAAATCCTTGAACTGGAGGATTCTTGGTAGAACAGAGCGAGATGGAGGTACTGAACATAATTCTGGTTTAGCTTACCGTTCTTACAGCATACAATGCAAATTTGGCACCAATAAAGACAATATTAAGGTTTAATGCCATTCTTTGTTTAAAATACACATTTATATTTTTACTCAGCACATAGACTCTCCCCAGGCCACTTTGCCTTTTCCTGTTCTAGCAGTAAGAGTAGAGTTGCAATGTGTTGGCAAACTGAAATTAGACTATTGCATTTACCTATCAGATCTTGAAGAAGATCTTTAAAATTAGACAGCTTCTCAAATGGATCAAAGCAAGGATTATGCACCACACAAGTACACCCTTCATGTTGAAAAAAGATCATTCTCAAATGAATTTTGTATTATTTTAGATCTTTTAGAAAAAATCTTATGCAATGCTATAATCTACAGATTCCTGTTAATAATTGGGAAAAAAAAACAGCTGCTGGTTTGGTTATTTAGAAAGATTTGTTTATAAGCATGACTACTGAGAAACACAAAATCCTAGGTCTTAATTATGATTTCAGCTAGGTTTTGCATTGTCCATCCTGTTATAAGTCATGTCATTATCTGTGTTGATTATCAGTACCCATCTGCAGCAGCAGCCTCCTCTGCTCTGTGAGTGGCTCTGTTGCTGGCTGACTCCAAGGACCTGCACAACTCATCTACATGTCTGACTTGTGTGGGCCTGATTAGCACAGCAGCAGAGTGTCTTACAAACCATATCTATTACCTGAGCTACTGCCTGCCTGATGCGTTCTTTTTTCACCTCTGTTTACAACTGCTTCCAGTTTCTTTCTGGTCCCATTCAACTTGTGTTTTGCATAGCAGTGTGAGTCCCTCTACAGCTTGGATCCTAATTCTTATTTCACCGCCTTTCTGTGTGCATTGTACTTGCTTCAGATTTACTTTGAGCAAAGTACCTTTAGATTTCAACAAAAAGGAGCTAACTGTAAGCAAATTTTACAAACATCTTAAATAAGCAATATTTTTCTGCCTCCTGTCCAGCCAAGAGATTTGCAGCTCACATGGGACCAGTCCTCAGCTGACACAAATAATTCTACTGACATCAGTGCAGCTTGGTAGACTTATGACAGCTAAGGAACTGGCTTTCCAAGGTATGCTGAAGGCCTATACTTTCACACAGGTTTTTACTTCTCAGATTGTCAGAAAGACACTGGGCTTAACCTTCACTTCTGACTTGACCTTTAAAGCCAAGTCCCAGGTGATGCTCCTCCCCACCTGAAATGAAGAGCCTACTCAAGCTCCTTTAGCCTGAGAATGGTTGAAGGACATTCCCCTCAGTGCCTGAGCTCTGGCACACACCCCGGGCCAGGGATAACTGAGGCAGCTGCAGAGCTCATTTATGTCCAATGGCATCTGGCAAGGGGGATTTGACTTGAACTACAGTTTTATACAGCTGGATTTCTTTTTTTTTCTTTTTGCTGCCACATAAAAGCCTGTGGCTGATAGTTTTATCTGTATGTATTGATGTGTTTTTAAGTAACTGTAAGGACACCTGAAGCTCAGAGAAACACTACAAATGGGAACACTTAATTGTTTGGTGCTTTGATCTTAATTGTCCAGCCTTGGAGGGATTTTGTGATCACAGACTTTAACTTAGTGAATCAAGCTGAACACACACAACTGGTATACACTCCACAGTAATCAAAAACATGAATTGTTTTCATTAATATTTTTCCTCCTGCCATTTTTAATATCTCCATTACATATCATTTTTAATGTTTAATATGTCCCTTCTGACGGTTCTAATGCATAGATGTTGAGTGATACATTACAGAAACTTGGAACCAAATGAATAGGAGCCTTATTTTGTGCACTGCTTGCTAAGTTCTACTTGCAGTAAGAGAGTGAGGACAGCAAACTCCATCGTTAGAAATAACAGTTTTAAGCAACCCTCTTATATAATCCCATTCATAAATCTATTAAACTCTACTATAAAGCAGCTAAATTTCTTATTCTAACTCCTGTTATTTAATACGCTGTGCCAGGATCCTCTTGCCATTATAATCTTGCATTTCATTCTAGTCTAAATGTACTTGTTTCTATATTACATCCACTCAGAGTTTATAGTGTCCGGTACTGCAAAGTAACAGTTACAAACATGTTTTGACCTGCTTTGTAAAGTACATAACTAAGAGGCAAAAATCATAAGGTGGGTGTGCTATGTGCCTTTAAAGCATGAAAGGAAATATGCAGCATAATGGATGAAGAGAATCTAAACTCATATCAACTGCAGAGAGAAATCTGGTGAAGTATATGGCGCTAAGCACAATTACCTAAAGGTTCTGCGTAGTTTCTTTTTTTAAATAGCATGCTCTGAATATTTCTCATGTTGCCAGCTCAAACATCAGTAAAATACTATGAACAGTTTCCTAAATTCCAGTAAAGTCCTTCATTGCTCTTTCTGAAGCTTGTCTACAGCCTTAGTCAGGTAAAATTTCCTACTGATCCATGAAAAGCTAAAGCTTAAACAGTACCGTTTAACTCAACCACATGTTTCAGTTAATTCTCTTACATGTTTCATTGTACTACAAAGTTTTTTCATACTCTTTAACACATTCTGTCAAAGACCACAGATGTTTTATTTTTGTCATAGTGCTATTATGCTTTCAGTAGTAACAACAGGTAAATTAAATAAATCTAGAAAATGCAGCATACGTGGGCATCCATCATCACTTGGAAAATATGTAGGCATAGTTGTCAGATAAAAGAAACAATCCTAAAAGACTTGGCAAGTCAACAAGCAACCTTGTGCTGTAGTTGCTGGGTATCACTTTTAGTTATAAGCTTAGCAAAGGAAGTAGAGTCTCATAAGTGGGGCACTGGACAGGGAAATGAATTGCTGGTTATAATCCTTGCTCTCCTGCTGGCTTGGAAGACAGCATTTTACTTTCACTTGAGAATTTATGCTGAGATCTTTCTTTGTTTAATGTGTGGGGCATCACCTTTGGCAAGAATCTTTCAGTATAATACTGATACAGACAGTAAAACTTAACACTAACAAATGGTTTTCACATTCTTGATAAAAAAAAACAGAGGCTCTATATTCAGCAGTATGTGGCCAGTAACACACAGCATAAAAGTAGGCTGATACTTACCTGAAATGCAGTGAAGGTCTGTCTCAAGTGTTTCCAAAGTCCTCAGTATTTATTTCCTGCCTATGGATTTCATACGTTATGAAGACATCCTGCTCCTGCCACCTAACCACCATCCTCCCAGTGCATTACTTTCAGACCAGTACTGCATTCAAACTACTTTTTAAAAAACAATTTAAAAAAATCTAGAAAATAAAAAATTAGCTCTGTGCGATTTTGAGAGAAAAGTGTTCCTACTACAGTTTTCCAAAATGTTTCCAATTGGAGTAGATTTTCCACATCCATAATGAAAATGTACATGTGGGAACCAGTAATTAAGATTTCAAGGTGTGTGCATTTGGATTGGTCTTTCTGGTGAGATAAATAAATATTTTGTGATGAAATATCCTATTCAATTCCAACAATAACAAAATGAACAGTAGCAAAATGTAAACTTTGCTCAGTTCAGGAATGCATATTCTAAGTATTACATTTTTTGTTCATTTCCTTGTCAGTAGACTTGTATTCAAGTTGCCCTTTATGCTGTGGGAACAAACCTCTCAAAAAAGAAGTCAAATCTGTTTCCACCATGTTGGCTACCATACAAACGTATGGCTTTTATGTGTGGCCTTTGAGTGAAAGAGCTTTTTGTTTTCTGGGCAAAGTTGGAGGCAGAAGTGAAAGCATTGTCAAAAATAACAGAATTATTTGAAGATATGGACAAGGTAATATTTTTAACATGTAAAATGTTCTTTTACAACAATGTTAGGGATGAATCAAGCATGGTAAACCCTGAGAAAATTATATTCTTTAACCAACTTTTCGGATTTCAGAGATCTTCATGTAGAAAACATATCCTGGAACTCCTTAATGAAAGACTAAGGCTTTCATTGTTCTTCTCATCATCCTTTATCAAGGTGCTGGAATTGTGCTGTGGATATCTCTATTTTTTAATTCAGTGTTAGATTTTTTCAGAAGACTTTGCTAAACTCAGCTCAGATTCACATATAAGGAAGCTTTAGTGCTGATCATACTAGAAACAGATAGACCAATGCTTTTAAACATCTTGCACCAAATGGGCAATAACAGAATAAATTACTGGATCTGAAAGCCTCTTGGTTTTAGCATGAAGTTGGATTGAAGCTCAACACTGCATCTATATGAGCATCATTAACCTTTCCTTCTGTTGCTGAAATTCTGAGTCCATGGGAGAATGTTTCAGCCTTGTTTGAATTTGCTAATTCTGAGCGAGTACTTTGCAAATGCCATAAATTACTTCATTTAAAATGTGCTGAGATCCTTATAAAGTAATGAGGTTTCCCTAGAAAACATTAATGGTGCATCCAAAGATTTAGATCAAGGCTCAGCTCCTTTTAGGGTAGGGTAAAGAAGGTTGTTTAATGTCTCCTAATATGTCTGTAGAAGTAACCAAGGAAAAAAGATCAAGGAAATAATCTTTTTTTCTCTCTCTTATTTGTCTCCTGCATTTTAGGCAAATAGGCCGCGCAGCTCAAGGAGCAAGCATCGCAATGCTACAGAGACCACAACAGATATCATAAGAGCAATTAGTATTGCTTTCCTTTGAACAAAATTATACACACAGCTGTGACTTTCCAAATATACAACAAAACTGAAAGATTACTTCTTGGAAAGCTTGGATGTAGACTTCAATTACTCATTTCAAGTATTGGTCTTCCTTTAGTACTTTTACACTTAGTTTTCCTCATACTTCAGTCTATCTCCAGCCAAACATAGCAGCAGCTGTCCTTGTAGAAATAGATATATGGAACTTGACGCATGGAGATACCAACAGGTATCCAAGGAAATAATTATGTCTTTTGATGTGTGTGATTCCACCTATGTTCCAATCCAGAGGTAGGTGGCTATACTGTGTAGATATACCCAAATTAACATCAGTCTAGCTGTGTCTCCATGGTAGCAAGGACTTCATGAGGTAGAATCATGCAAGATGAGGGATGCACAGGAAAAGCTATGCCTCTTAAGTTTCACAGCTGTCACATTAAAGCTCACTTGGAAATGTCTATGCAAGACACATATCGGGACCACAAGAGTTCTGAGTATATTTTTTTGATGTTGAACACTTGTTGAGATATGGCTA
Source organism: Numida meleagris (assembly GCF_002078875.1). Taxonomy (NCBI): domain Eukaryota; kingdom Metazoa; phylum Chordata; class Aves; order Galliformes; family Numididae; genus Numida; species Numida meleagris. The sequence continues at coordinate 5,430,421 of NC_034409.1, forward strand.
GGTTACTTTTGAGATGATGATTCAAATCTTTACAGCTTGAAGAAGGAATGAAAGCTGGAGTGCTTACTCATCTGGGCAAAACCTTAAGAGCTCTTAACAGTTCTGACTTTTAAAGGAGATCTCTGTGGACACACAGACTTCTGTAGCCTTTATTAAGGTACCTAATTTCAGAAGAGTTTAACACTCAGTGTTTTCTTGTAAATTGGTCTGCTCAATGTTCAGGTTTTAAGCATTGCTTTTCAAAGTTATTAAGTCTTCAAAGTCACTGCATGGCAAGACTATGAATCTAAATCAAGTTGGATGTTTTACTTTGCAGACATATTACATCAAAACACTGATGTTGCAGGACTTAGAAACATGAAATTTTTTCTGCCTTGTCCTCAGACCCTTAATTTTCCCCACGCTGCAAATCCTCAAACACAGATCTATTTCATTGTATCCCATGGATTTTCTCTCCTTTATTCTGAACTCAGTCAGGATTAATTCATATCCAGTCCTCTAAATAGCTGCAACCTGACTAGCAAGAGTGAGATTAGCTCTCAGAAAACTTTCCAGGCTGAGGATAATACAGATATTTCACATGTCACTGTCTTATCCTTATCACAGACATCTATATAGATGAGTTTCTGTCATTCCCCTACTTATCTGTTTTGCAGCATTATAGATTTGTAAGATTACGTTTTCTGTGGGCTCTGAGATTCCCCCTTGAATCAGGACATTCAGCATTGTTTTCATCACACTTTGACTTTCTTCCACTTTAGTAGCAGCATGATGTCAGTCACATTTAAATCAGATGAAAACCTGAATTTTTCATATTAATTAAAGTTCAATGGATTCCTTATAAAGAATAGATGAAAGGAGCAGCAGTGACAGGGGAGTCATGTAGGCCGGATTTTCTGCAGATTAACTAAAGCTGGTATGAACTTCCTCCCTGGCTTTCTGGAATGTTTCCTGATTTTTTGAAGAGATTGACAAAAAAGGTTTTGCATAATAGCACAAGAGCACATTTCCACAATGTAAAGAAGATACAGAAAGAAAGAAAAAAAATAATAAAGCAAGCAAAATAAATAAATAAATAAATAAATAAATAGGTCTGCTTCTCCAAAGTGGTGTTTCTTGAAATGCTGTTAAATGCACAGAAGCCAAACTCATCTCCATTTCTATTTCCCTAATCACATGGGATTATAACAGTGAATTTTACTTTGGTGTGTTTAGGTGTAGTGTCCTGGAAAAGCACTAGTAGAATCTCTTAGAACTGTCAGCTTTTGGAGACCACTCATGACTGTGATTTACAAAGGAAACACCCCACATTACCTTGTTGCCCACACTCATCCCTCAGTCAGCTCCTCAGAGGACAGCAGCTCATGCCACTGATGGCATTTGATCATCTAGAAGGCTCCCAAAGCTACTTTAGCAATAAGGACAGTTTTCTCACGTATCCAGGGTGACTCTGAAGCTGGGAATCAAGGCTAGGTTACTATGGTCTTAAGCTACTCCAGGTTGTTTATGGACCTTAGAGATCTGTTAGGTCAAGCCATGGGACACTGATGTACCTGACTGGGACACCTTTAGAAGAAACCTCACCTATCACAGCCTCTACAGTAGACCCCAGAATGAGAATTTCAGGACTATCATAATACTGAATCACACCAAAGAAGGCCACCCAACTACCTTGTTCTATCTAAACAAGTAAATCAACAATGAGATCTACTGCACGCCCAAAATGATCACTAAGAGGAGCAATGTCAGGCAACCGTGCCTTGCCCTTTTACAGAAGTAAGTGAGCGTGGCAAGGACAGATCAGCAGCCAACCTAACTGAAGTCCGTTAGAGACTCTACTCTATGTCTTTAGATTGTACAGGTGCCTGATATACACTCCAGCATGACAATTTTTAGCATATTAAGAAGCAACCCAGACTGCTAGGCAAGCAATCAGCAAAGCAGTGATGTTTCTAAGTAGATTAATTTCTTCCTCCATCTCTGCCAGAGCCACATGGACTTTACCTTCCTATAGATAACAAGGCTAGGCTGAAGACACTGCTACAGTGATTCTTAACTAGTATTTCTGCAAAGGATCTGGTGAAATAACATCCATTAGATCATGGTTTTAGCATTTACTATCTCCTTTTCCCTAAAGCTGTCCATGCAGCAAGATTCAAATGGCCTAAAATTATGGGGAACATGAAAAGATATTCTCAGCAGGAGGCTTATGTCATGCTCCATTGGCTGTCCCATGTTCCCAGCCAAATCCTCCCAAATTGCCTTTTAGATCTAGCATCAGTTTTGAGGAGGTAACTTGTCATTTCACTGACTTTACATCTAAAAAGATGGGCTAGACCAGAGTATAGACTGGGGTCAGCCTATGGGTTTGATCTATCTCTGTATGTAAAACAGCTTGCCCAGGATCCTCTCTGACATCAGAGAAAAGTATATGCAACACCAGTCATGGTGTGTGGGCAATATAACAGTCCCCAGAATTGAAAAGCTGGCTCACTTCTGGGGATATGCTATTCCACAAATGCACCAAACTGCTGTACAAAGTTGTAGAAAGTGTTAGAAAGGCACATCAGACTCAAGCAGGAGTTCTCTCATGGGTGTGCTCTTAAAACTGCCTGAAAGGACAAATTACAGTGCACTGTAAGCATCAGGCAATCGCTACATGTCTCTGTCATTCTTTGTACAGCACAATCATGGCATTGCCATGTGCATTCTAAGGGCAGTATAACATGGACCATTGGGAATTTATTTATTCTGCCTCTTGGAGGAAGGGCCATATCCTCAATAAGCAATCAAGCAACATCATTCTAAATCAAGATACAGGTCCAGGAACTCCCATAACTCTTTCTACAGCACAAAAATTCAAAAGCTACTTCAGCTACAAGGTAAACACTAACTATATATGTTATTATCTACTAAAATTATACTTAAAGATTATTGTAAGTAAGCAGTAGTATCACAGATTTCAAAATAATTTGGTAAGAATGTTCATTTTCTAGCCAGAAAGAGGATTGCTACTTAGATGTTTTTTTTAATAGACATAGCAATAGATGACAACTATTTTATTAGAGTTTCAGTGGTTTTAGTTTTCCTTATCAATGTTTACTGTAGGTATTCTAAGGTTGGAGAAACTACTTTATATTGTCGCTCATGTTGAAAACTATCTAGAGGCTTCTAATAATGGGTAATGAAAAATAGATTTGAAAGTTGCTAGGAGGTATCTAACAGGAACTGCAAGAGTGAGGTCAGGCCTTAATGTCTTCATTTGGTCCGGGGAAAAAGAGTAAACAGAATGCTAATGAAAGTTGCAGATGGTACTAAAATCAGCAAAGGTTATCAACCCCAGTGAAATAATGCAAATAATCTGAGTGGGTTAGGAATATGGGCTTAAAGCAAAATTATGTTTAGCCTGGAAAATTGCAAGCTAATCCCACTAGAGAAAAAATAATTAATGTTGAGTAGCAAAGGGAGGAAGGGAAAAAGAGCCTGAAATGCAGGGTTACTGAAAAAGATCTGGGGTGAAAGAAAACTTAGGGATAAATTTTCAGTGTGAAGCAGAAAAAAAAATGCTGTCAAGTTGAAGACTTAGGCAAAATTCACATGTCATAAAACGAGATGAAACGTTGTAGTTGTGCACGTGGATATATCTGGCAGACAGTCTGTAAATGAAAGCATCTCAGTACTAGAGGGCAAGGTACAAGGTGTAAAGTTTTTTTCTCTCTTCAGGAATAATTGTTTTATAAAGACACAATAAAGAAGTTCTTGAATAAGTCATGTGAAAGTGGGAACATCCCTCCAGAAATAAATATTTTCCCTTTCTGGTGATATTTTCATTGTAATTGGCCACAGAGAATTAGATGAAATTAAAGAGATCAAAATCAAGATCTACTAGCCAGTGAAACAGCTACATGTAGAGAAGTTTTAGCGCTCCAGGCATTTGAAGGAAGGAGCAGGCAATTTTAGAACTGTGCAGTAATAAACTTTGGTAAAATTGGAAAGTAAATTAGATAATACAGCAGATCTTTCACACTTGTAACCTGTGCTGCTTCCTACCCCTTCTGATAAAACGTGATTTCTGGAAAAGCACCTCTCAAACTCGCGGGTTCTCCTGATGAGACCTGCTACAGCGTTTTCAAGCCAGGTAGGAATTTTTTGTTTTTATTCTCTTAGGAAAAGGTTCTTCACCAGAGGGCAGTGAGCATGGAACAGGCTCCCCAGGGCACTGGGCACAGCCGCGAGCTACTGGAGCTCAGGAAGTGTTTGGACACCACTCTCAGAAATGTGGTTTGTTTTTTGGGTGGTCCTGGGGAGCCAGGACTCAACAGTCCTTGTGCATCCCCTCCAAATCAGGACATTATATGAGTGTACAATCATATTTGATAGTTTGGTTTGGTTTGTTCTGGTTTTTTTTGTTGTTGTTGTTCATTTCTTTTTATTTGTCTGTTTTGCCTGATCTGTCTAGTCTGATTAATAGGACAGGCAGCTAGATAGAACAGATCAGCCCTGGTACTTAGTAAATTCCTGCATCATCTAGGCCACATTGGAAATAAAACTGTAGTAGTATCTCCCATGACTGTATTCTCCATTCAGAGATCTGTCCTTCTTCCCGTCCCCGACTTGCTCTGTGTCTGTGGTGATCTTATATCTTTTACACATTCCTTACTTACTGACAACATGTAGTCCACATGTTCATGAATACCTATGAAGATATGGAGTTTCCCATATCAGTGAGAGATTTTATGTCATGAAATTTTATATTTGTATATACTCGTATTGTATTAAAAATTAATTCTATTATTTTGCTCAATTAAACTGCCAATGTTTGTTTCCAAGAGCTTCATTCTGATTTGAAAGACTTTTTATTAAATACTTTACAGTCCTGGAGTCTTCCTCAGCCGACAGCAGTTTTCAGACCAATCTAATTTATATGATATTTTAAAGCAAATTCCTAATTTTGCACTGGAAACCTAAACAATATGCTGTAATGAAACAATGCAGGAATACCTGAGAATGTGCTTAAGTTCATTGGTTTTTCTACTTCATGGAAAACAATCATTTAACATCTTATTAAAGGAGTAGAGGTTTCTAACAATGCAGGCATGAGGCAGGCTGGGTACTGCTTAACACACTTGTCCTCAGGAAAATCCAGTCCTGTTCCTGCCTCATTAGACAACAAAGGGATCCAGGAAGGCAGTTTGGCTGAAATCCTGGGAGTATTAAAGATAAATTTTGTTCAGACAGACAGTCGTGTTTTGGCACATACTTTGACCCCTGGGCATCTCTCCAGCTCTGTACAGGAGACCATCACAATACTGTTGGAGGACAATTCTTCAAGCAACCCACACACAGTCACTCTGGCTTTGGGAACGTGCCTGCAGCATAGGACCTAGCAGCAAGGCAGAGACACACTGCAGCCTGTAAAGTGACAGCTAGGGAGCACTGATACATAAGTGCCTGGCAACTGTTCTGATTTATTGCAGTAGCTGTTATGGCTCTCTATGAAGCCTAAAATAATCTATGAGCATTTCACATTTTAATAGTATTCATGTTGAGGGCCTCTGTGTGAATGCAGCTATATGATAACATATGCCCCAATTGGCATATCTGCCCTTTGTGTACAAGATGATACAATTTGTACATAGTTAGCCATGAGGGAGATGGAGATTATCCATTTCCAGTTCAAGAAATGTCGGGTCTCCCAGCCTCCCATTTATACAAAAAAAAAAAAAAAAAAAGTATTTTCCTTCTTAAGGGCATTTACACCCTCAGAGCTCAACAGATGGGATGTTCTCCCCCTTCAAGGCAAAGCTCTGCTGTCAGAAGAGAAACACAAAGGAAAATAATAAGTAACAGGCACAGAAACTAGCTAAGAGTTGAAAGTGATTTCACTGGTTAGTATGTACATTTCATTCATTGCTATTATCTCAAAATTTTCAACATCAAGGACCTCAAGCATGGGACACCATTAGGAGTGCATGCAGCTCCTAGCAAAGTAAAAAGTTGTCCAAGAACATCACCATTTACAGAGGTTAAGCACAAAAAATGTTGGAATCATAGAATGAATCATAGAATTATAGAACATCTTGGGCTGAAAGGACCTTAAAGGTCATCCAGTTTGAGTTCCCTGCCATGAGCAGAGTTGCCACCCACTGAAAGGCTGCAGAGAGGTCTCCCTGGAGATTTTTCTTCCTCGGGTTGAATAACCCCATGTTCCTCAGCCTTTCTTTGTATAGGAGAGGTGCTCCAACCCTCTTTCTTGAGGGTTGGAGAGGTGCTCCAACACTTGTGGCCTTCTCTTGACCCACTCCAACAGCTCCATGACTTTCTTGTGTTTGGGACCACAGACATGGACTCAGTACTCCAGATAGGGCCTTACCAGGGCAGAGTAGAGGGGGAAAATCACCTCTCTCACCCTGCTGTCCACCCCTCTTTTGATGCAACCCCGGATACTGTTGGCCTTCCGAGCTGCAAGTGCACACTGCTGGCTCATGTTAAGCTTTTCATCCACCAGAACCCCCAAGTAACAGGCTTCTCCATAAGGCTGCTCTCAATGAATTCTTCTTCCAATTTATGCACACATCTGGGATTGCTCTGACCAAGATGCAGCACCTTGTCCTTGCCTGTGTTAAATCTCATTAGGTTCACATGGGCCCACTTCTCAAGCTTGTCCACATCCCTTCCCTCTGTTAGGAAAGCTACAGTCAAGACCTCTCACATTATTCACCCCTTCCCCCAAAGCCTCTGTTTTACAGTGCCACATATCTTCATTACACATTTTCTCTTTATCCATCCAGTTTATTTTCAAGAGAGCTTCTCTAGTCTCTTTCTCTGAAATTGTCCCAGTGGCTGTACAGTCCCTTAGCTTCCAGGCAAGAAGTTCTACACAGACAAGCCATGCTGCTCTCCAGCATTATTTCAGTTTTAATCTCCTTTTTCAAGGCATTTCCTCTCCTTCCTTTTTTTTGGCATACTCCCTTCTGTCCAGCTATGACTTCCCTCATATTCAGTTTCAAAGCATTCCTACCAACAGCTCTAGTGGTTAGTACTTACTGTAATGGCCAAATCAATGCTACTAAACGAAGCAAGCAACAGACTTGAGAGCAATAGGCACTGCACTGCTAAAATCCGTATGCCCAAGCCTTCCACTCTGAACTTTCTCCTTGAATATCAGAATGATATCATCCTGCCATCATAGTCATGCCGCTCCAACCCCTAAACCGTGCAGGATATAGCATATGCATCCTGTGTTTCTCTCCAGCTTCTCCAGAAGGGCCCTCATTCATATAATTTTCTTTCTGGATAGTGAGTTGTTTTTCTGTTTTGTTTTGTTTTGTTTTTTTTTACCTGTCCATGTCATAAATGCCACCCTCCTGGGCAAATTTCAAGTCTCTGCTTGAAATCTGGCAGAAACAGAACAGTCACAGTTCTCCTAAAAGAAAATACTACTGTCATCTTAAGATGCTTTTCCCCCAGCCTGGCTCTCAGCAAAGACTGAGTTGATTTGGCTGAAGTTTTCCAACAATCAGCTGAACACCTCTAGCTGAGAAAATTTAATCCCAAAATGTAGTGTGGTTAAAAGACATAAGCAACTGAAAATAGGCTTATGTAAAGGGAGGCAATGGGAAACTTTGGTAAACTCCTGGTCCTGCTAATATTACTTTTTTTAACTGGTCTGATATTCCTTGATCTTCCTCTGAAGATTACAAAAGATATAGAATACTTTACAGGCAGGCTCAGTAAATGCCAATTTGTGGCTTTGTCTACATATTTGCATACTTCTTACCTGTTAAGTTTCGAATGAGAAAGTAACAAAGGTGCTGCTGGTTTAGGAGCTGCCAGCTCACACTTTCTGAACTCATCATGCTGGATCCTTCCCAGACCTACACAGTAAGTTGTGAACACAGAATCCAAATGTCAGGGTCAGTAGATACACAAATGCCTTTTTACCGAGGAGCCCACAGAGCACACTCCTATGGTGTGTCAGGATTTACTGAGCACATTTAGGGAAGCTGCCAAAGTGTTTGGAGTGCTTTGGCAGCAGAAGAAACAGCTGGTCCCATCAAAGTGATCATATTCCTGGGCATTAATTTAGAGTCTGAGAGGATGGAGTGATGCTTGCCAGGGGATAAGTTTCATAATCCTAAAGGGTTTGTGACTTAGAAATCACAGACTTGTAAAGGTGTGGTTAAAGCAGTTGCAACTGCTTTGTTAAATAGTTTCTTGAATCTTGAAGAAAAGGATATTTTGGAAGCATATAGTCTCCAAATTGACCAGTCCTCTGAATGGCAGAAGCTATAGATGGACTGAATTGTAAGTCATCAAACTCTGAGAAGTGGGAGCTGTTTTATGGAGTCTCAGCATAACAGTAAACAATAAGTCAGTGTTAGTGGAAGAATGAATTATTCATCACTATGAGAATATGTCTGAATATGCCTGGAAGGTTTGCTTCAGAGGAGCACATGCTGCAGTTATGTGGAGATGTGTATCAGAAAAAAAATAACATATGTCTTTAGATTAGGTAAGAAGTTATTCACCATGAGGGTGGTGAAAAATTGGAACGGGTTTCCCAGATAAGTTGTGGATGTCCCATCCCTGGTAGCATTCAAAGACTGGTTATTTGATAGGTTGGATGGGGTTTCGAGCAACCTGCTCTAGTAAGAGGTGTCCTTGCCCATGGTTGGGGTGGTGGAACCAAATGATCTTCAGGGTTCTTTCCAATGCAGTCATGCTATAGTTCTATGATTTTTGGTGGACTGCATTAAAGTATACAAAGGACTATTACTGTCTGATTGTGGCATTTCCTAAACACAAAATAAGTACCTCCTATAAAGTTTTTGGTGTTGAGCTCATAATGGCCATCACAGACATTTTTTAATTCTTTTTTATACTTCCAATCGATAACAACGAGAAATGTCTAACTACTTTCTGATCCAATTTATAAGCACCTTTCTGATTACAAGAAAGTTTTACAGGAGTCAAGTTTGGAGCACTTGAACTTGTCTGATTATCTTTTCTAATTCTTGTATTTACACCAGTATAGAAGACATCTTCCAGCTCAGAGCCAAGGCTGCTACTACACAATTACGAAATTGTTGAGTAATTTACTCTCTCTGCTTAACTATTTCCAGATTTAGCACTGGGAATTTTTCACCAAATCATCAATTAACATTCCACTGAATGTAAACAGACATCAAAGCATACCCCAAAATTCTTAATGGATAGAGATGGCACTCTCATCTTTCACATCTTATTTCCTGTGAAAAGAGAGAGAACTTAGACACAGCATCTGTCTCTCTTTCTTGTCTTAGTGTTTTATTTCCACCCCACAAACTATCTTAAGACATAAACATTTGAAAGGCTAACACACAAAAATGGCTTAATTTATCAAAGCATTAAATTCTGTAGAGTTAATTTTTTTAATGTTAGCCCCCTTTGATTGTAAGGAGACAGGAGGATGTACAGAGAATGTGGCAGCATATGCATGAAAAATGAATTAAACCACAGGCAAGGTAACTTGAAGGATTAGGTTATATGACTGTTATTTACCAAATCACATAAATGACAGAAAATTTTCTTCCTCAATAACAGATTTTGGTAAACAAAACCAGACATTATAAAATGATGCTCTTTTAATAGAAACATAGAATTTTTTTTTCTTTCTGCTTGGAAAAAGAAAAAAAAATGTGGTTATTATCCACAAGGCTACCAGAAGTTTACAATCTTACTTGTCACTTTATCAAACCATTTTTATGGAGGGACTTTGAAGGGGGACGCTAAGGTCTTCTGCTGTTCTGTTGCTAGTTTTTTGGGTTTTTTTTCCTAGCATAGAGTAATTAAACATATGTAGGTCAGCATATCAAATGTAGAAATCCTCCAACACAACACTTCAGAAATAATGCACTGGATTCAAAGACTGAACAGAATGGTTCACAAAGAAGTTCACTTAACAGCAGGTGCTGTACAGAAGAAAAAAGCTCTCTTTAAAAGAGCTTTTAATTACTGTATATCTTTGTTTAGAAGACACCTTCAACACCTTTTCCTTATGAGCTGCAGGGAAAGCAATTAACTGTATGAGAAAGCTACTCTTGATTTAAAAATGCAGGAGGAAGCAGTGTAACAGAAGTCTTAGCTTGTACACAAGGTAATACGGTACGTGAAGTCACTGGATGCTGAGTATTACTTTGACATAATCAATATGGAATGTAATACTTACAATGTGGGAATGGAGAAAGATGAGAGCTGTAGCTGGCTGTATGGCCTGTTTATTCCCAAGTCTCCCTATGACAAAGGACTTGACTGTCTACATAAATGCACATTTATACCTCCAGAAGATATAATTCGCACCTTCTCTGTATTCCCTTTACAAAGGTGGATGAACCCAAAACATGTTATTAGTCTATGATAATACAAAGGCTGCTCCAAAAGTAATGCCTCCTATTTTATTTTATTTTATAGGCCCAGATGTCAGAGGTGGATGTTGGTGGTATAGCAGTAGAGGTTGAAACTTTCCACCAGTATTCCATTACATTTTTTTGCTGCGTGACAGATGGCGGCACAGGGACAGTTTGACAAAATGGCATCCAACACCAAGGTGTGTAAGCAAAGGCGTGTCACTGAATGTGGAAAAAATGGAACTCACTGACATTCATTGATCCTTGCTGAACGTTTGTAGAGACCAAACAATGGATGTGAGCACAGTGAAGCAGTGGGTGGTGCATTTTAGCAGTGGTGGCAGAAATGTGAAAGACAACCCACATTTCAAAAGGCCATGCAGAACTTTGCAAAATATGTATCTTTCTTATTTGCTGTTTGTCTTGTTTGTAAGTCTTGATTTTAACACTGGACTAAATCCCTTTGTTCAGCCATTTTCCGTTTTACAGTACAACAGGGTCTGCTTAGACACAGTGCAAAAATAGATTTTGAATGTTTGTGAATCTGGGTTTGTTGGGGGTGTTTTTTGTAGTTGTTGTTGTTGTTGTTGTTTTTTAAGGAATAGCAGTTTCTGAAATGACTTCATTGTTTTTAGGACCCAATCGTTGATCATCAGTGACAAGAAAACTTCTGAAAAATCCCAGTCAAATATGAGTTCCATTGAACATAAAGGCAAAAATATTCCTAAAATGAGACCAGAGAACTTTTTGCTTGGCGGTGTTTCATAAAGGATGCGCAGGTTAATTAGATCTTTTATGTTGTATTAGGTGGTAGGAAACCTCAATTAATTACTACATCTTTAACTAACTAATTCATTAAGAACTGATTGTAAAACCACAAAGCAAGTATTACCTTTTTCATAGTACCTGAACTGGCTTATTTCTAAAGTTCAAAACCTATGACCTTTAATCAAAATTAAATTTTAACAGAGACATAGAATGGTTAATAGTAACATACAGCATTATTAAATTCTAAAATGAATGAAGCTTCCAGCAATACCAACCATACTCTTTGAAACAACTTAATGTTAGCCCTTGTCTTTTCTCACGTCCTATATTGTAGGATAAAAGGTTGATGTTAAGTTTACTTTTCTACTACTTTTATTTAAAGTTAACAGCACAATTGAGATGATTCTATAAATGTTTGATTTTATGAGCTCTTGTGCACTTTTCTCAACCAATTAGTCAAATTGCCTTCTTGACTCTATCTCTTTGCTAAATCTAGGTTTGTTTATAGTTTTTGTTATTTAGTGCACTACCTTACTCCATTAAAGGCAAATTTCAATTATTTGCCTTTTGAAGCTCTAAGTGCCTTGTTTAAAATGCCAAGTGCATTAAAAACAGGCCACCCTTGACTTTTGCAGGGAGATACAGAAGAATAATTTAACAGAATTTTGAAATTGAGCATATGTATGTATATGTGCATGAAAATACCAAAATAAAGATTAAATGCTGTCAAGTCATCAAGAATACTTTTTTTTTTTTTTTTTTTTTTTTTTTTTTTTTGCATTTTTTTCTCTTAACAAGGAGCAAAGAAGAAAGAAAGTGTTGTGGTTAAGACAAGGGACAGGGAGATAGAGGACAATGAACTTGGAGAAAAGGGTATACTAGATCATTTTTAAAGCTAAAAAATAAGTCTTCATAGCCACAGAAGTGTAAACGAGCACTACATTCTAGTAAAAAAAATGCTGCATTTTTCCAGCTGCTTGGAGAATCTGCCATTGTACCTCTTCCAAATTCTGCTCACTGTCCTTACCTATTTGTATTTCCATTTTGAAGACAACTCTCTATGGTGTCTTTTGCCTCCATACTGAGAGTGAACCCACAGGGGATAACAAAAATTCTTGTATACAGCGTGAGACTGCTAAGAGAGCTTGGTAACTTTGCAAAGAAATGGAACTTGGGTATGCCAATTTTACCCTCATCTCTGGAGTGGTGAGAGATTTCTATCCTCTGTAGAAAAGGTTTGAGATGGTAACCTGTTAAAAGGGTCTGGAGGTTATACAAGAGAAGAAAAGCAAGTTGAAAACTGAATGTGGTAATTCAATATGGTAATAAGTTAATGAATAGGAGTCTTATGAGGGCTATAGGGCAGACCCTATGCATTCAGCTCTGTTATGTATGTCTTGACAGAAGAAGTCATCCAGCTGGAGGTGCTTTGATGAGTAAAGGATGCAGAACAGGTGGAGCACTAGTAACAATTAGTTTCTCCAGAGTTTTTAAAAATCTATTTAGAAGTCAGTTTTTCATGGCAGGCATCTTCAGCACGCATGTGTCTCTTTCTGTGTAAATGGCAAACTTTGAGTAAAACAGAGATTAATTTAATTAAGTTCAAACATTTCAGCTTTTTCTTTTATGGTTACACACATAAGTGGAGCAATCACTGAATAAAAATGTTGTGTATTTACTGTGGCGTGATCCAAGCAATTACTACTAAAGTATTAAGGAAAAGCACCATTTCGCTCTTTTAATTTTATTTTATAATTAGGTCGGAACCATATTTTGGTGAATACATTTACAATTAGAAGTTATAGATTATGTTTCTCTTTGTTTTGGAAGGATGATTTTAGCCCTGTTGCTAAAAGCCAGTTAGCAACAATTAAAATTGCTATAAAAAGGCATTTATAGCTCTTGTACTTGATTTTCTCGTTGGTTTCCATCAAATATTTCACACTCTTATAATGTATGCAGTCTGTTAATAGTCAATAACACAGACCTTCAAGAGTGATTTTAAACATCTGTTTAAAGACACAGCTTTTTCTGTACTTTGAATTTCAGTTTGTTCATTTTACATAAGCATTGTGCAAGTTGTTCATCGTGCCTCCAACTTCTGTTACTTTTTGTTCTTAAAATATGATTTGAAAAAGTTTAGAGGGAAAACCTAAAAGCACATATACACACACACACATATATATATAGGCAACTTTTTGGTGTGCCAGAGTTTTAGCCTGCTGAAAGCTTTTCCTGACTGCCCATTCAAATATTTTTGTACACGTTACTACAGGAAGGGCTGAAAGCAGCCTGCTAAATGCAACATGGCAAACGTCTGCATGTATTCTACATATATCGTACTATTAAAATCAATCTGTTGAGGTTAGTTTCCATTTCAAGGAGAGCAGAGAATCACAACCACCAGTTCCTATCATGTGCTGCATCGTATCAATTAAAATTAAATTAAATTTCTTGCAAAGAACACAACTTAAAAAATCCCAGCAAATAACAACAGAACCTTTCCACTAATGATTTTCAGTCATCAGAAGTGGAGAGAGACTCAGACAGCAGACAGCATGGTCCCAGCATGCTTTTTGCCTTTTTTTTTGTTTGCACAGTAGCTGTCAGTTGCAGCCCTGCAGGTAGTAGAACCCAGTGGGAAGAGGGGCGGGACAGAGCGATGCTGCCTGAACTGACAGCAAATTTAAATTACTGAGCTTTCTTTTTCTATTTTTTCTTTCTTTCTTTGCGTGTGGTTTTTTTTGGTTTTTTTTTTTTTTTGGTATTTTTCTACTCTGCGACAAACTGAAAAGATCCTAGCACACGCTAATTTAACAACCCTGCTTCGTCTTCTTTCTTTTTTCCCTCCTCTGCTTTCAGGATAATTAAAAGAGAATCCTGTAAAGGCAACATTCCTTCAAGCGAGTTGGTGCTGTAACGTGCTGGTAAGAGAAATTTTATTTTTTTGTTCCCTTTCCCATCTTTTCTTTTCCTTTTTTGGAGCTGAAAGCTTTTGTATATCTAACGCAGTCATAAGTGTAGTTCCCCTGCTGTGGAGGGTTAGGATGTAATGAAAAGGTGTAACTGCTTGATATGTGACCTTCTCCTATTACTTAAAATGGATAATAACAGCTTTCGTGTCTGTCCTCATGATGCTTTTCTCTCTGAGAATTGACTATTTGCTCAACAGAAGCGGTGCTGTGATTGTCGCACTATGACAATGAGGACTTGATTGTTTTTTGGGTGCTGTTCCATGCTCCTATCAGAAAAGATATTTGAGTTGGGGGTTTTGTGTGTGTGATTTTTTTTCAAACGCTGCCTGAAGCACTGATACGATGGGGGTGGAGATGGGGGTGGAGGAGATGCTCTTGGGCATCATTCTGCCTGTTCAGCTGTTTACTAGATAGGGAAGAGCAACACTGAAACTTTTCAAAAATAAATAAATATTTTTTGGTTTGCATCAAGTGGGATCGGTGTCTCCAGGATTTACTGTACACTGGGTAAAGTTCTTGCTATCCCTTTCATTGTTCTTCTGGAGAAACAGGGAGAGGGCTGTTTTACTTCTTACCTTGACATATCTTTGCAGCAGCTAATTGCAAGAAGGTGACAAACTTTGAGATGAAATACTTGACACTGCTTTTGTAAAGAATGAGTCTGATGCTCTGGCTAGTTTCGTATGAATGCAAGCCTGCGAGAAATAGTCAGACCTGTGTTATACACGTTGCAGTTACTGCCTTATAAGTCCCCTCATTTCTGACATCTGCCTTCTAGTCTTTTTCTGACATTAATGCATTTTATAGGAAATTAGAGGTGTTCTGTTTTTGATTTGTTTTAACTTTTATGAAACTTGTAAGGTGAGATGTTTTATTTTTTTAATTGTTTTTATTCTCAGATGTGATTTTGAAAAGTGTTAAATGCTACAGCACCTATTAAAATCAACAGGAAGGCTGAGTTTGTTCTGTATTTAAGAGGAAATTGCTGAGTATTCCTAGGACTGAATCTTATGTGTGTTAAAATCTCTCCTTTCCTAACTGTAATTTGTTGCCATTACACTTACTTAAGACCTGATCCTGTAATCTTTTATTGAATAAACTACATGAATACACACTGTTTTTACAGTTAGTTGTTGACAGCTTTGTGGCTGTACTGAGAAAAACTTTTTTAACACATATCAGGATTTTTCAGAGAGTGGAGTTGGAAAGCCAGTGTGATTCAGTGCTCTTAACTTCTTGAAAGCTATTTTCCTTTATATTTTAAAAGCTGCTTCTTGAAATTAATCATCTTCAAGGTGACACTCACAGGTCTGTTTTGCCAACTGCATAACGTCATCACATAGGGCAAAATTGTGCAGGGAGAAGGGATATAAGGAGCAATCGGAGACTGAGCACAGATTCTCTTTTGTGTTCCTGGAGAGAGGAGGAGGATGTGGCAATGCCATATGGAAAGTCATATTCTTTCATGGGAACTTTGTTAGGGCACAGGGTTAAGGGTGCTGCACTTTCAGAAGTTTGTCATTCCCTGTTTCAGCCTCAATTTCAAGCACTGCGATGCTTTTCTAAATATTTAGTTTGCTCATGCAGAAAACGTTGGTGTCTTGTGAAATGAGGTCACTGTAGCTCTCACACCTTGCTTTTGCCCTTATATCTTGCTTCCCCTCCTCCCCCGACACCAGGAACCAAAAAATTAGGCTTTGTGCTTTGTAATCCTAAACTCCCATCCATTTATAACCAGAGAATAAAAGGATTGAATTCAGTGTTCTTGTTATGGAAATAAGTTTTTATTCACTCAGTATCAACTGACACTTAGAAGCGTATCTGATGTAATATGAATAAACTGTAGGCTGTTGACAGTAAATTATGCAGCTATAGTCTCACTTTCTCTTAGAAACAGTGCTTGTACAATGCTCAAGTGGCCCAATGGAGTGAAACAGCTGCCAATGTGCTCATTTGAGTTTTGTGATCACCCAGATCCATGAGAAGTCCTTTGTGGTTGATAACCGCTGCCCATGGTGGGCAGCACAGTAGTGGACATGGCAGCAGGAATAAGGCTTGGTGTAATCAAGAGTATACAGTCTTAGAGGTGATACTAAAGTTACTGTGATGAACAACAAGACAGTAAAGTATGGCCACTATGAGATTCTGAGTTTGGCACCAAAAGTTAATTTCTAAAGCATTGAAACATAAAAAGTCATCTGTATCTTTAAAATAACAATAATAATCAGTGTACTTTCTACTTGAATTTAGTCATTATATTTTTTAACCCATCTGTACACTTTGCTGTTGGCTTCTAGCAATACTGTTCTCTACCCAAAGTTTGGAAATTTCTAGTTGAATGCAATTACTTTCAAGGCAACAACAAAAAAAAAAAGCAAGGAAGAAAACTTGCTGTAATTTCCTGTCGGTATCACAGAAATAAGAAAACACTAGGCTAATAAAAATGATAATCTGAGTTTACAACTGTTAACAAGATTCCTGAATAGAAATGGTGCTATTATGTGCAAAGAACTTCTATCATCAGTAGAGGAATGTAGTATAAAATTATAAGTTTTATTATTAGGGCCTTGTCATCCAATCAGAAATCAACACATAATCTTACTCTGTGAAATGCCATAGTTTTGGCATCTTCCCTCCCCTCTTATTAATAAAAAATTAAAGACATTTTATAATTAGAAACTTTGATAACATAGCTATGAATTTTCTTTACAGGAAAAAGCTGGCATAATTCTGTATTTCTTCCACATCTTCAGCATACTAAGTCACTGCAAGTCTGTGCTACATGTAGTAGGTACTATCAAGGCAGATTCCAAACTTGCCATGGGCTGGAACGATGGGATTTCATGGGCTTCTTTCTCTGAAGAGAGGTCAAATTCTCAGAGTTTTCAGGACTCTTCAGAAGAATTTACAAATATGCTATAGCATTTCTTTCATGCAACCATAGAATCACAGAATCGTATAATAAGGATAGGACCTTAAAGATCATATCATTCCAACTCCCTGCTATGAGTAGGAACTCCTTCAGAATAACAAGTCACTCAAAACCTCATCCAACCTGGCCTTGAACACCTCCAGGGATTGGGTGTTATGTCTGGGTAACCTGTCCCCGGGCCTCACCATCCCCTGAGTGAAAAATTTCTAGCTCATATCTAACTTAAAGCTACCTTTTTTAGTTTAAAACCATTACTCCTTGTTCTATCATTATACTCCATTAGAAACAGTCTCTCCTTTCGTTTAGGCCCCCTTTATCAGCATTACATTTCTGATCAGCTGAATAAAAGCATGATAGAGGCATGGAAAAACACTTAGATCTTAACCTCTGACAATATTTTATTTCATTCTAGTAATAACAGACTTTTACCTCTCAAATGCAAATAATTTACAACATTATTAGGGGCTTGCTGCATTTCCATTTAACAAATTAGCTATGGTCTTCTTTCAGTAAGTACCACTCTGGAAGCTCTACATCACCAAATGAAGCAAAACAGCTGTACCTTTGCTCAGTGGTCCAAGTCTCCAGCCCTCCCCCATTCACTGATTGATAACAGATTGAGCCAACAGTTTCCAAGACACACTCCTTCCACAAGGCTGGCAGCTGGAAACAAATCCTTCATCTCTTGGTGTTGAGTCTATGGTTCACTGTAGAATCCTGGGGAACTCTAAGCCTGTGTAGATTGTATGAAACTCTAAAAATAATCAAATGCCTCCTTTCATCACTCCCTAGGAAATACAGCATACAGGACTTATGAGGTCATTAGACATAAATTAAGAATATAAATAAATGTTTTATTCTACTAAGGTAAAAATTAAAATATTAGCAAGAATGAAAAATGCTGAAGGAGAAGCAGAGCCCCATAGTGTGTGATTCTAGACTAAAATTATCACATAAAGTCTTCCCTGTCTGCTTGGTGTCTCCCATGGTCTGTGAGGCTGATAGCTTAGCTCCCATCCTAAGGGTGATGTCCTTGGAGCTAAGTCTTTTCTGCTTCTGTTTTTCTACACTTACTGCCTCTTCCTTGGGGAAAGTAACAAAGGGGCAGAAAGCCAGAAGCTCTATATAGACGTTCATTTTTTTATTTGGTTCCACAAATAGGAATCCCAAGCTGCTTGTATAACCCCCATATAAAAGTCTGCTGTATGTTCATGGTTTTTGAACTCCAGAGGTAGGATTCATCTCATCCAAATTTAGATGTTTATGCTGTACACACCTACATCTGAGCCAATCACCTTGTGCCCTCTTATAGTCAAAGGAGACAAGCAGGTGCTTTCAGGAAGTGATTTATCTGACCTATTTTAAATAAATGTTTTGTTTGATTCTCACTGTAGGACATCACATCCAAGACTCAGATCATTTAACCTCCTCTCCTCCTCAAATTTTCTTAATTAACTGCACTGTTGCATTGCTTAATTTAGACATCTTTTCCTCATCCACTTGCAGTCTCGAGAAACTACACCATGAAGACACAGAGCTTAAAACCGTAAATTACATACCCTGAAAAAAACCATAGTGTTTTTGACTTACTGAGCCTCGTAGAACTGGCATCAGACTTAAAACAAGGCTAATCATAGTGAAATTAGGATTGGATTGCATAGACAGGGTAAAGTTGCTCACGTATATCATTAGTCCTCTAGGGCTGCTGGGAGATGCTGTCGCAAGTGCATTCCAGGCAGTGTGTTTAATGTACAATTAATCTTGTTCCTCATGGTTTTTATTAGGCTGAACTGATCTAGTGAAAGTAGCTGCTGTGATTGTTTTATTTGTTCTATTTTGCAGACCAGTGGCATTTAAAAGTTATGCTGCAATGCTTTAAAAAATGAGAGATTCAGGAAATGCCATGAGTACACTGAAGTCTACCTAATTTAGGCACCAGCATTTAAATAAGCTGGTGCTCCTGTTACTAGTTCCCTTACCCAGGGGAAACTAAGTGCATTTAAAGGCTTCCAGACAGAGAATGTGCCTTCTTAAATGTGTACAGTTAAGGCTGCATTTACACTGCCAAAAGTATCTGCTACAGATCCTTGGCTCCCAAGTGTTATGGCACAGCTCACATGCGCATAACACCTGGCCATCTGTTGAGGGGATTATTGTGTCCTCTGTGCCCCATGCTGGGCCCCAGCTGTTTGCTTTTGCAAAGAATGAAAGTTTGTGGGTGATACTGGTGGGCTCACACTGGAACAGCAGATTGAAAGGAGCAGAGGCAGACAGGGCTGAAGCAGCCTCGTTCATAAAGTCCAGAAAGCGTGATCCCTACAGATGACCATAGCGAGCATCACAGTCAGGTTTTTCCAAAAGGAAAACTTGTTTAATTTCAAAATTAAATGTGTCAGCATAGAAGTATATATTCCTATATATACAAATACACAATATGGACATCAGGCACATGAAACCACACTAGGTAGCTAAGTTATCCAGCAGTATGGACACAAGATAGACCAGTCTCCTTTAGGATTTGTTTCTCTTTTCCCCCAGGTAATCTTCATTGTTCTAAAAATCAAGTGCATGTTTGGCTTAAGTTAGACAAACTGGATTCTACCATTCATTAAAAAATAAAACATTTGATCATCAGGCATGACTGAGGTAAGTGTATGCTGAATCTGAGCTAGGATCTGCAGTGTTTTGCAAAAAAAGTCTTTAGTCAGGCAAGGACAGTGGCCTTACTTCGAAACATAACGAAAATGTGACAATAATCACTAGAACTGCTCATAAAATAAAAGAGCTTCCAAAATATGATTTCATCTGTTATACTTTTGTTATATTCAGTAATTAATTTATAGGCACTATGCACACCATTGATACAGTAAGCAATCTGGAAAGCCCATTGCCTGAATTTTGGATAACAAGAGGCAGAAGTAAAGATTAATAGTGGCTCTTAATCAATTGAATGTAGTTAATGTTTTCTATAGGCACTCCATCAATAAGCCACTCTGGTAAAGCCTTTCTTTGGCCATATCCTAAGTCGTCAACAATTATGAAGGATATATGCATACTCAATGATGCTTTTGCGCTTGAGTGAAGAGCAATAGCAGCCACCCAGCGTCAAGCAGTAACAGAGACCACATTCACAGGACATTAAAGGCTGGGTACTCTTGCTGAACAGGTTTAAACATTTAAGTCTTGATCCTGCAAGGTCTTACACACGTGCTTAACCTTACACACTGTGATTGAAATCCTGGGCCTCTCAAAATCAATGACAAAACACCACTGACTTCAAAGGGCTACTCTGTGAACGGCCTTTTTGGCTTCAGCACAGCCAAACAGAGTGTAGACACGTGTGAGTTGATCTCCCTAACCTTGCTGCTTGTGTGAAGCCTTATGAGATGGAGGAAGATGTGAAATGCAACTTTGAAACCACTTCTTCTGTCTCACAAGCCACAAGCGTTCTAAGACATTTTCTTGTTTGATCTGTGTTATTCAGGGGTTTTGCATGAACCCCATGGTAAAACCTTCAGGAGTGGTTTCTGCAGAAGCCTGTGAACAATCCATAATTCAATCCTTTCCATGCTAGTATTGCACTCTGAACAGGTTGCTTTCTTTACTTTCTAGACAATCCTGGAGTTAGGATTATGCTGGAGTTACATCTTTCTTTTTTAACTTTTTTTAAGAAAAAAAAATCTATAGCTTTTTGATGTTATAGGAAATCTGGGAAATATTTACTGAAATGATTTTCAGGTCATGAAAAAAAAAATAGATGAATTTGTGCAAGATCAAACTGCTGCTTTTTATCTGCATTATGCTGGTAATTGAGAAGACCTAACAAGCTGGGGAGGAGGGAGAATTGTGTTGATCCCATCTTCACATGGACTTTTGTGCACAGTCAGTTAAGTTCATCCTCCAATCCCCTGCACGGTCCCACGGGGTCTACAGGCCATGCAACACACACCCATCCCTCACACCAACTGAGCTGGATTTAGGGGGTCTTTGGCAGCCTCAAATAACACCAAGGTGTCTCCCAGCTCCAACAAAGCTCACATTAGTAAATCTGGACCTCCCAGGCATGAGCAAAATATTTAATGACTAGGGATTGTGAATTGTGCTAGTAAATTGGAAAGTCTTGGCCATCCGTTCCCTAAGCTGGCAAAAAGATTGGTGAGGACAGTTATACCAGCACAAGCATAGTCTAACAACGAGTAAGCATTCTTTGGAAAAGAGATGTATAATGTTTTGCTTCCCAGTTATGCTTTAGATAAGCCCATGTTAGTATTTGTGTAAACTGAACAATCACTTCACTAAATGGGCGGCATGCATTTGAAAAGAAAACTAGTTTGGGTGAGCCCAACAAAGATTTTTGTTTCCATATCAGCATTTTTCTCTGATGCATTTCATTTCTTAAACAGTGAAAAAAAATCCCTAGACTTTACTCTTTTTTCTTTTTTTTGCTTTTACCGTAAAGATATTTTAATTTTATCTTCATCATGCTCATGTACTAATGGGCTTTACATATTCCCAGCAAAGTCCTCTGCAAAATTCTTAACCACAGAGATTACAGAAATTTACTGCTTCACTGGCATGGTCAAGTTGCCACAAAATTGCATTTGTTAATGCAGCTGTGAAAACACATGGCACCTGCCATCTCTTAGCATAAGGGTTTTAAATGTGGCTGGGAAGAGTTTAAGAATGCCCATAAAATGGGGTTTGGCCATGTCAGTTCAGCTTTAGAAAGGAGACTGTGCTATAAAATCCTCACCCATAATTGGACACAAGTGACAGATTTACTTAACTTGTGTTCACAAATGAAGCAGTGAAAATGCTCTGCCTTTCTCACCCTGGAAGAATGACCATGGCAGATGTTAACACTGTTGAGAACAGCTTTATTGTAACTACAGGTGAGACAAATGGGAGATTTATTAGTCTGGGCATTGAGGGAAGGGGAGTGAGTCGTATCCAGCACTGTTCCAAAGAAAAGCAATGCACATCACCAAACACATTGCATGGCACACACAGTATTCTATAACACAAGCTATTCTGTGCCTATGAATTCATGAGCATGCCTGCTTTCTTGTTTGCTCTTCAAGCACCTGGAACCCAGAATCAAACTACCCATGATTATGCCTTCTCTTTCTTCATGCCCCATCCTGTACCCATTTAAATTCAATGGCAAATCTCTAACTTCATTGATGATACAATAAAATCAATGACTTCAAGGCTGGGAATTCAGTGACCTGCAAAAGAGTAAACAAGGGAGAATGTATCTTCTCTGATGGAAGTCCTGAGACGAAGCCTGATCCAGCATAAGCTTGATCCTTTCTGTTCATTTTAATGAGCTTACAATTGGTCCCTAACATAATATGTATTCAACACAAATCTGAACTGGTTGTTCAGGCATCCAGTAAAGCCCTTAATTATGTACTTAAGAACATGGTATGGGAATAGTCCCACAGACACCACTGCAACAGCAGAAATTCTTCAAGCTCAGCAAGTGAGTGAAGGTGTTGTTGCTGCAAAGTGATTATAGTTCTCTTCAGTCAGTGCCCTCCGCCAAGCAAACAAACAAGTACAGGTCTACCTTGAGATGCATAAATGTGTTGATACTTAGGTTCTTTATATTCCTTTATGCCTAAAACACTTTACTGCAATGATGATAAAAGCAGAAATACTGGCTGCTTGAAATTCAAAAGCCCCTTCCATGCGCAATGTAGAGTACACTTGCACGTGGTGCTGATGCCTGTTCAACAGTCCCATTTCTAAGTAGAATAACATGTTAAAATTTAAAATTTAAAATAAATAAATAAATGGTAAATTGTTCGCAGTATAAATGGGAAAATATTCTCCTCTGCATTTGAAGTCAGTTCTGTTTGCCCCACGCTCTTGAACCAGGTGCTTACTTAGAAGAGATACTTAATGGCAGCTTAAACTTCTGTGCCATATAGAACAGATACTGTTTTAACTGCTTCCCTGCAACTCATCTCATTTAAATAGGGGGTACAGTATTTCTGAATTACCTTGCTTTCATGAAACCTGTGATATTCACCAGTCTTTTTTCAGGCAATGCTGTTTACAGCAAACACAGCCTATGGTGTTTCCAAAAGTTTCCTGCTGTCAGAAGCACGAGGGCCAAATTGAAAATATTGGTTTGGGAGAATGTAATCTTTCCAGTACAGACTTTGGTCAGAGTGATTGTATTCAGTGTAAGTGCCCAATAGTAATGATGTCCAGGCACAGGGCCAAATGCTAAAACTGCCCCCAGAGTGGGTATACTCATACTCTGCAAGAGAAGCAGTAAAGTGTGTTCATATTCTGGCCAGCCACATCCAAAAGCACAGTACCCCATGAGGATAATTCTTGCCAGAAGTATGAATAAACTGCATCAAGGCTATGCATTATGGCAACTGCTGCATCAAGGACTGCTAAGTAATTCATAAATAAGCAGTCTCTGCTGCTCCCAATTCCTGAATCGAGCTTGAGAATGTACTTATGTAGATCCAAGTAGGAAAGGCTTGTATACTGGTCTCAGTGGGCTTCAACTGCCAAAACAGAGGTGGCTACTTTCCATCTCCTGCTCCTTTGACTGGCCATAATTTTTCTGGCAAGCACATATATACAGCGCCTAGAAGGATTTGGCTTCTGTTCTTCAGCTCATATTCATCATTTGGGTTGCTCCAGTGAAGTTATGTATCCAGAAGCTCCTGTTATGGTAGGATAAAGACTCCACCGCAGCTGAAATCTTTATTGTTAAATGAATTATGAATAAAACCAGAAAAAAAACAGACACACTTCACAAAGCCCATCAACCATGTTTTGGGCACACAAACGTATTTGTGCCTACATCAGAACTATAGTATAATACAGGACTTTTACATTAGTACTCATTTCAGTTTTGTTTTATTGAGAATGACCAAAGTTCCACTCATATAACTAAAGACTGCCAGATCTTTGGCTCATAAAAATCAGTTACCTCTTGAAGCCTTTCAAGCATCTGCCCCAGAACAGCACATGATATTTTCTAGAGCCTGAATAGCCTTTAAAGACAATAGAATTTACTGATCTAGCATGCACAATTCTTTAACAACAGACAAAATAATTTTAAGCAGGAATTCCTATGCTAGGGCTAACCATATTCTGCAAGTCTGAAATGAAGGTAGACTGTATTATTACAGCAAAGCATCATATCTTGTTTTAGATGTTTCAAACTTGCTCATTTGGAAGCAGTAGTTCAGAGGAGTTTTTTTGCAGACATGTAGTAGTCAATATTAAAAAAAGAATGCAATTATTAGAGTTCTATTATCTTATATACTGTATCTCTGCATTGGATAGTTCTCCCAGTTCCAACTGCTGACCTACAAAGATCCAGGTGATACTTCTTCGCAGAAGAATCACAAATTATGCGTTCTTATGAGCCAATAAAATGATTTCCTGGAAGGCAATACTCTGTACATATACTCTTTTTCTTTAGATACTTTTTCTTTTTTTTTGCCTTTCAGGACATTTTATAATCTATTGCACAGATGTTAATTTTTGAAAAATTGTGGAAATCTTGTCAGCTGATGTGTTTATCTAAACAAAGAGCTATATAACGCAGAGCAAGGATAATCAACCACTTCTGTATGTAAAGACAAGCTGATCACCTAAAATAGAACAATATTGTCATAGTTTAATTTTCTTTCTGATTTCTTCTTTCAACAGCAAAGAAATATTTAGTGCTGCAACTATTTATCTTTTCTTGAACTCAAGAGTGAAAATGCAGAAGCCGTTCTTTTTCCTGCTATTTCCTATCTACTTCATACGTCAAATTACTAAAAACCTCAGGCAAATCTTTCTCATGGGGTGTGACTCACATTTCACTAGAACAAATATGGTAATCCAGGGACCGTACTAGTGGTTTGTCTTATCTAAATTTATATCTCTGTACAAGTTTCACGAAATACATTAGGGAAAATTAAATGATATTGAAGCGGGACACAAAACTCTTCAAACAGAACTAATTTTCACACGTTTCAAAACTAGTCTGAGGAAATCCCTAGCTCAAAACATTCTGTATGCCTCAAAGTTTCTTTACACAGCTTCATTTACTGCCTTAAAATTAATTTTCCTGAAAGAGAAAACTTCTTCTCAGGACTGACAAGTGAAACAGGAAGTAAGAAAACAGTTTTGAAAGTTCTGGTGACAGTGATTTATGCTATAGGATTGTCCATATCTTGCTGGTGGGTACGCATCTATGATTATGTCAGTAGTATGGAATAAAGCAGTCAAGAACTACCCTACAGACCTAAGGACTATTGGAATGGCATGGCTTGTATCCATCTTCACACATTCCCTGCAACCCCAAACAGACCAGCAGCATCCAATCTTGCTGTTGGCACACCCCTGATGATTGTTGTCCCTCAACCCAGGCCTGGGCATTTTGAAGGAAAGAGTTAGGTGGCACAACTCAAAGCTCTACAGGGGAGCACACTATCAATTAAACATCTATGAATGGTCAGGCAATAGTGTTTGGGCCACAACCATGGCCTTGTTTTTTTTATATTAGTGGATGTATAGCTAGTACAAACACAGAACAAAGGGAACCTTCTCTCCAGAGAACTCAGCTGCTCAGGTTTGAACTTCAGGTGCCCACTTTCACAGCTTGTCAACCTTCATATATGGAACTTGAAAAGAGGAGAAGGGAACAATTAGTATTGGATAACTGTACCGATTAAGTAGGACATTTTCAAATACAAAAGAACATCACTAACCTGAGCAATAAAAATGGAGTGTATGGATATATCTACAGGACATCAACTATTGAACTATCAACTTTTGAAAGATGGCAAAGTATTGATTTGCTCTCAGAGTCTGTTCTAGACTTACACTTTTGGCCACAGATGGAGACAGGACAGTGTGTTAGACAGGCATCCATACAATCTGGTGCCGAATCCTTCTGTTACATGAAGGGTAATAGTCAGAGGAAACTTTCTAAATTCTTTGGTACTGAGCTATGGAGATCTGATGATGGCTACTGGAATAGAGCTGGCTTTCAGATCAAGCAAGCTTCCATGTCTGCATCTATCCAAATAAGCACAGCAGGTATTCATCATACATCCTTGTCTAGGAGCAAATTGGATTCTGAACATGCATCCAAAGATATAAAAGTGCAAATATACTGATGCAGTCCCTTTGGAAAAGTTATCTGCATACATTTAACGGAGCGGGGGAAAGGAGGTGTTATTTGACTCACTTGAAATGTCAGTTTAGATAATTTTTCTAATTGAGTCTTAATATTTCACTGCTTCCCATATCTCCCAAAATGATTATTAACAAATAAACAGATCTTTCTCAGTTGTCTCAGAAATAATAATAGAATAGGCTTCATTGCATATGCAGGAGCTCCAATTTAGGTGAAAATTATTTCTGGTAATTCAGCATGTGGCATCACGCAGACACATCTACTAACAATGCTGCTTCTTTCAGTACGTGTTATGCAAGCAGCTATGGCAGGGCATGTTAGAAGCTTGATTTTATTAAATGAACATTACACACCACAAATGAGTGCTACCTCAGAGGAAAATAAATACATACACTATGCATACAATATGATGTGAAAATGCATGTAGAAGATCACATCCACTGTGCTTCCCTTCTGCAGGGTTTTGGCAAGCTTCTTCTGTCCAGTTTAGATTTAACAGGGTCAGAAGAGATGTGCCAGAATCTAATATAATTTGGATTTATCAATACCAGACTCCTTTGAGGAAAAAAAAGTCCTCTTTCCACAGGATACGTAAATCTTCCCAGAATATTTCCCCAGACAGATTCTCTCTTCCGCATCCCTTTGCCAACTGGAACCTTTTGATCTCAACATCCTTAGCGCCAAATTCTTTAATGGTGTAAATGAGTAAAACTCCACCTAAGGCAGCGGAGAAGATCCCATTTACACCTGCAGAGAACTTGGCTTTGATTCTGTAGCCAAGGAGAGATTAAAACCATTGGTTCTAGCAGATTTGTTAGCCTGTAAAAAACGCTCCTCATCTCCTGTTACAGATAGTTCTGTTATCCAGCCCAAATGCAAGAGGGAAATGCAACAGAAAATGCTCTTGAGGGAGTGACTGTTGGGCTGGGAGGATGACACATTGGAAAATTTAAAAGGATTTTTTTTATCTTTATCATATGATCGAGGATATGTTATTAGCATTTTTATTCTGATCTCTTCACTTGCTCTCTATGCCGCTTTTTTTCCAGATCTCCTAATATGAATCACTTATTCCAGATTGCTCTTTGAAGAAGGCATCCACTGATATATCTGAGATTAAATGAGTCACTCATGATGGATTGTGCTTCATGGCTTTATATACCACAGAAAATTATGCATTTTACACTGCCTTGTAAAATAACCATTTATCTAAGTAAACATATTGACTCCTTTTGGGTTCATATGAAAACTATCCTGGGTTGTGAATCTTAATTTAGCAAGCTCTTGACAGGCAGGAAAAAGGACAGCTAACAATGATGGAGAAGAATCAGTTACTTAAATGTCAATAGAGGGAGTTTAAAAAATGAACTCAAAGTAACAGATCGATTTGTTCCCAAGTGTCCAGTCAGAGATACAGGCTTGGCAACTTCTACCACCTTTATATGCTGATATGCTGATATGATGTCAATTCAAGCACGACAACAGCTTGTGCTAGAGAAAGAAATGAGGCCAAACAGAACAAAGAGGAATGATTGGATATCACTTTCCAGGGACTCTATCTCCTTCCACACTTACTGTAAGAGAGATATCTCATTTCTGAAATAACACGTGGAGTATGGAAATTAGGCTTCTCAGCCAGATTCTTTTTAGAGTTGTTCCATATGGGTAGCCATAATGGTTACACAACTGAATCTTTGGTAAAATTGGATCAAAATAAATGCTCCCCAGTTTCTGTTCTGATTTGAAAGTGTCCGAAGGTGAAAGCACTGTGCAAGAATGCAGGCTCAACAGTGTATAATGGCCTTTTCCCAGGCGCTTTGGAAAGCCCCCATATTTCTCTGCTTAGGAAGCAAGAGTACAAATTAGCAGTGAAGGAGTGTAACTCAACTTTCAAATAATAACAGGTTCGACTTCTTTGTACCTGACCATTTCTACTTGCTACCCTAGTTTGTACTTAATTGGTGTGCCTGCTTGATTTTTGTCCTCTTCACTTCCTTTTCCCGTGAAGTATTTACACCCTTCTCACTCATGATAGGGTCAAAGAGGCTGACTGCTCTCTGACTGCAAGTCTGATTCTGGATCAGACTTGTAATCACTTAAAAACTTTGACTAGCTGTCTCTAAGTATTTAGGGTGAATGATCTCAAAGACAAAGGAGAATATAAGAGTAAAATATTTTCTTATATATTCCTGCATCCCCAAAGCTTTATTCTTCAAAAAAATCCATTGTCCTATATGTAGTGTAAAATAATTCACCATAGAACAAAACATTGTATCATAATACAGATCTGGGCAGTGATTGAAATAATAACAGACTGTTTAATTGCTAAATTGCAGTGGTGATATTACGAAATAACATATTATATCCGCATTTATAATAAATTAATCCATCATGATTAAAGGTCTCTCAATGAATACCAAATGAATTAATACATGATTGGCCTTTATAAGTATAAGCCTTTAAAATTATGCAGTATCCTGCAAGCAGCTAACAGCCCACAAAATAAAGTTGCAATGAGAAATGGTGTAACAGAAAACTTTCCTACCTTTCATGTGAAATACCTTTCTTTTCGGAACATGTTAGTGTTGAATTCATTAGTAATTGTGACAGATAGATTTTTAACAGGAGAAAATATGTTCCATAATCACCCAGTGTTTGGGGGAGAGGAGAAAATTACTACAATATGACAAATTTTATGAAAGACATCTGTCATTTTCTACTGTTGTAATACAAGCTGTTTAGTAAGTAAATCTAATTAACCAGATTTCTCATTTTAAAAAAGAAAAAACCAGCATGCCAGGAGCACATCCCTTGAATACAGTGTGTTTAATGTGTCCAATTAGAATGAATTGTCAAATATCTCCTTAAATATCTCAAATTAATTTGTCTCCACATTGTTTTGCTATATACCATTTTGCAGCCATTTGTACTGTGAAGTAGATGTTTATTGTTGATACTGCCATTTTGGAGACTGCTTTGAACTGAGGCTTTTGTGGGTGCAGTGTTGTACACAAAGAGAAAGGTCCCTACCAAAAAGTTTCCTTTTGAAAAAGAGAGACATACAAAGAGTGAAAAGGGAGAAAGGCAGAGAGAGCAGGTGTGTCTGCCCAGGGTTATAAATAATTCAGCCAACATCTGAGTCTTGGTCTAGTGTTGTATCAACCACTAGACCGCACCATCCTTTTGGTTTATAAAGGGATATGATTTGAAGTTAACTGTAAGCTCCTGCATAGAAGTTTGAAAATCTCCTCATAACTCTGGCAACATTTTATTACCCTAACTTCACAGTGGATTTAGATAGTTAAATTTACGTAGTATGTGTCTGGTATTCAGAAAGCATCATTCACTTAGTAGTGTAAATAAAGTTACTAAATGTGGGGAATAAGGCAGTCTAGAAGACAATAGATTGCTTACTGCTGTGTAATAATGAAGAAAAGTGGACTGGGAAAACGGAAGGACTTTATTTGTTCTCATGTAAATACACAGGCTGTAAATCTGCTAAATCTGCAAGCCTATGCATGGCATCTAGTTCTTCAAACCAGGGTTTTCGTAAACATTCTGTTGCAGAATAGACTGATAACTCCAGTAAATGCCCCCTGACTCCTGCATGGAGCCTTTATGTGAGCTGCTGTGAGGAAGGGTCAGAAAGTTGGCAGAAAAGTACCAGGCTAAGTGTGGATATTTGAACTTAAGCATTGCTTTTGGCGTAGATTAACTGCGTCATCATAATCAAGACACTCACAGCTATAGTCAGGCAGCATAAACCAGCCATATTTGGTCAGATAAGAGAGCTGGATGCTTGTGAAGAACTGCTGTGACATCTTCATAAGGCACCATACAGGGAGCTGCTTAGAGAAGCCAGGAGAAAATATTATATCAAAAGCCCTTGTTACAATTCAGGCCATTTTAATATGGCCCTTAGATTCCCTTTGCTTTAATTCCTCATCAATAAAATAGCACTTTCTAAATGTTCAGAACACATAAATACAATGGAGGTTAGTATAAGGGGACAGGAATATCTGTGCTATGCAGATATAAGAAATAGGCGCATGCAGACATAAAACAAACCCACCCCTGCAGGGTCAGCAGCAGAGGAGGTGTTAGAAGCTCAGGGGAATTTTATCTCAGCAAAGGCAATAGGATCAAGCTATAAAACTGAACAGCTTTTAAGTGAGCACAGACAATCCTGCAATTAATGGAGACGTATCTACTCAATATTACAGTACAGCCGACCTGCATCCTTGGCTTATTAATTTCTCCCACTAGTACAAGTAGGTTGACGTCTCCTAAATTAAAAACAGTTCTGCCTTAGGAAGAATTGCCAAAGAATTTGTACATTAGAAGTCTCAGGAGATGCAACTCTTGCATGCCGCCTTCACTGGGGAAGAGTACATGCTTATCCTTCAGGAAGTGTCATCTGCCAGTTGTGACAACCACACATTTGCATTCATTTATGAATTCAAAATTTACTACTGTGGCTATTTAACACAATTCCCTGGAAAATCTTTGGACTCTGTTTTTGCATAATAAGAAAAAACTTTCAAGATCAGCTCTTCTCTTTCCTTCTTTCCTGCTATCATTATTTTGTACCCAAATAATTTTACGCATGAGAATAATACAGGACAGCACTTGGCAGGGTTGTTCTGACCTCTCTGCACACAGGAAGCTTGTGAATCTCTTGCTGTTGAGGACATTTCTGATTCTAGAGAGCTGATGTTGTTACTCCATAGAGTGAAAAAGTAGGCTGCCACCTGGGCAGATATGACAACTAAGCAGAGGAGGACTCCAGATACCCAAGCTCTGTTTCTCATTCATCTACAGGTGTTCTGAGTGATGCCAAATAAATCACTTATT
Organism: Numida meleagris; assembly: GCF_002078875.1. Taxonomy (NCBI): domain Eukaryota; kingdom Metazoa; phylum Chordata; class Aves; order Galliformes; family Numididae; genus Numida; species Numida meleagris. Next base: position 5,461,507 of record NC_034409.1, read on the forward strand.
CTAGTGGTTCTTAAGCTTTGTATAATGACAAAATAGAACTAATATTTATCTTTGTCCCAGGCACTCTGTGGGAAAACAGGTTGTCCATGAATATGAGGTGTTCAGGTACCTCATGGTCAACTCCATCATGTATTTGGTCCATAAGATGCGTTGCTTCCTGAAAGTGAACCATGGCAGATGTGAGTCCACTGAGGCTCTTTGTAAGCTGCTTCCAGGTGCATATCCTCTTGACAGCCGAGGTGAGTTGAGATGTTACCTCATTGAGTTTTTAGATGAACAGATTAAGGATGAAACTAAAGGCTGTCTAGCTGTCTCAAAACAAAAGAGGTAAGTATAAAAACTACTTACCAGTGATGAAGTAACAAAAACTAAATTCTTATCTTAGTAATTCTGAACTATTTCAGTCAATTTCAACAACTGTATTTAAATATCTGTATGCTTAGATCAAAAGTTGATCCAAAGAGGATATTTCCATGAGACGGATTAATTTTTGTCTTGGCTTCTCTCTCATTCATTGTGACATATGGTGAGGGAGAGTAGGAAAGTTTTGGTTTGAAGGAGAGTAGGGATTATTTTTGTAGAATATTGGCCTCTCAGAAGCACAAGGAAGCAAACAAAAAAGATCTACTGGTAGACTTATACCCTAGAGAAGGTAAAGCAACATGCTGCTGTATGTGTAATAATGAGGGATTTGTGAGAAGGAGAACAGGTTATAAGAACAGACTGCATTAATCTTCAGCTTCTCATTAATCTCCCAGTAATAAAATGCAATGGACAAAAAGAAAAAGAAGAAAAATATATCTCTAGGCTGGTTTTGCCATAACTTTACAAAGTCCTTCAAGAGTTTCCCAGAAAAGAGAATAACTGCTTCTGTTTCCCTCAACTTCCTGTGCTGTCCTATACGGGATGCAGAACACTTCTAGCCAAGCTGTAAGTTTGCAACAGCATTCATCATCACCATGATTTTGTTTCACTTTTGGTTGGAAATCAGTGTCCATTCCATGGATTTGCTTCCAACTTTCTTTCTTCTCTCCCTTCTCCATAGCTAATGAGATATGAGTAAGAGAGCTGTAACTAGTGATTGTCATCTGATGATTAGCCTGAACACCATGCATAGCCAAATTTGTATTCATAACATTGAAATGAAGCCAGTTACTTGAATGGGCATGAACATTAAAAACAAAAACAAAAACAAAAAATTAAGCAAACAAAAAAAAGCAAACACTGGTGAGATAACAAAGACATGAAAGAAAATTCAGCAAAAATCTTTAATCCATCCTGAAATCTGTAAGTATTGCAGAAGTACTGCATGCTGCTAAAGCATTCCACACAGCTTGGCAGTATCTCAGTAAAACAGATTAGGCTAATCTCTAGCCATTGAATTTTATTCTGCATCTAAATTTCTCCACTTTAGTGTACTGCAAATATTAACTCTGTTAATTTATGATTTTCAGTTATCTTTAAAAATATCTTTACAGTACTGAGGACTCTAAATAGATAGGGATCACAAACTCAATGGAGTCATTTTTCTTCTACAGAGTAGTAGCACTGTCACAACGGCAAAATTGTATTCTATCCAGGGAGTAAATATATTGATCGCTTACTTAGCAGAACTAGCGTACAGCAGACATGACACCTATTCTCAGCAGCTTGCGCAGACTTCCAATTTGCTTTTGGATGTTGGACTTGATGTATAAAGCCATGGGTTTTTGTGCCTGTGACTGTTTTTCTTATTATTCTCTCCTTCTCGTGTTCTACCACTAGAGTTCAGTTGGAATCCATTTGTTAACACTCTCCATTAACTCAGAGGGACTCAAGATTATGCCATATGAAGTACCATCTCCTGCAGCCCCAGAAACGTTAACTTATTTAGTGCCTGCTACAGAGAGTATTTACATAGATGTTTGCCTGGTAAATGAGTGAAGTCTGAGTTGAGAATCACAGAATAACAGAATGGTTAATGCTGGAAGGGATCTCTGGGCATTGTTTGGTCCAAATTCTGTTCCAGAAGGGACACAGCAGGATCCCCAGGACCACAGTAAGTTGGCTTTTGAAGATTTCCAAGGAGAAGACTCTGAAACTTCTCTGGGTGCCGACACTCTGTCACCCAAACAGTCCAGAATCCTTCCTGATGTTAAACGGAACCCCTTGTGTTCCAGTTTGTG